>NC_084615.1:44699777-44784777 GCF_033978795.1 Nerophis ophidion
TTTTGTTATCGTACATTAATGCACATTAATGAACATATAAAATGTTAATGTGCCAGACTGTACACAGGGACCTGGGGACCACTCCAATGTTGCCACTGAATTAGTAATCTTACTCTTGATTCAGATCATATTCAAAGAAATAAAATATCTAACCTACTTAGTTTAGTACCTTGTATAATGATAAAAAAGAATGTTATACTCACAAAAATTATTAATAATTGAACAAATAAGCCTTAAGCTTAGGTCAGGCTGATTAGAAAAAGTAATATTAACCAAATAAATAATATATTTACATTAAATGTGTTTATTTTGTGCTAAAATTAATAAATTAATAATAAATACGACTTGTCCAGGGTGTACGCTGCCTTCCACCCGATTGTAGCTGAGATAGGCGCCAGCGCCCCCCGCGACCCCAAAAGGGAATAAGCGGTAGAAAATGGATGGATGGATGTTTATTTTGTGCTAAAATTAATAAATAAATACGACTTGTCCAGGGTGTACTCTGCCTTCCGCCCGATTGTAGCTGAGATAGGCGCCAGCGCCTCCCGCGACCCCAAAAGGGAATAAGCGGTAGAAAATGGATGGATGGATGTTTATTTTGTGCTAAAATTAATAAATTAATAATAAATATGGCTTGTCCAGGGTGTACGCCACCTACCGCCCAAATGCAGCTGAGATAGGCTCCAACAACCCCCCTCCAACCCCAAAAGGGACAAGTGGTAGAAAATGGATGGATGGATGTTTAACTAAACTGTGAATAAAATTAAAGTGCAAATGAAAATATAGGTTCACCACTTTAGTGATAATATTGCACTTAAGAAATTTCTCTAAGACATTAGCGCCAAACTTCTTCTGTTTGTTTTATATTGTCATTACAGGCACAAGTGGTAGAAAAGTGTATTACAACTATGTACCGCTGCAGCCTATGCGGACCACGGCTGAAAAAACAGATAGTATATCCTAGGGCAGGGGTTTCTAAAGTGCGGCCCAAGGGCCATTTGTGGCCCCCAGCTAATTTGTTAACTTATGTAAAATGTTTGTGGTGAAAAACAAAGTCATTTGTCATTAAGGTAAAACATTGATATTTAAAGTTTTAACAGGACAGCAACAACAGTAGGAAAAAGCTTTCAAGTTGTTACCTTTGTGGATCACAAACAGTGTTTGCAGTCCTGTAAGCATCTCCCGCCAGCGTAGGAGCCGGTGCCATCAAGGCAGCGTGCAAAAAAGGCTTGAAGGAAAGCGGACAGGGCTTATTGAAGCCCAAGACAGTCTTGCGCTGCTGGAGTGCGCTGTCTAACGTTTTTACGTAGCTGGAGCCCTTCGTTGGCAGCTGATACGCCACCGAAGACGCTTCGGGGCTGGTGGAGAAAGCGGCAGCGCGCTCACTGATTTGCTGAGCTTCGCTCTCCAGATACTCATCCAGCATGTTGCTGCAGAATGCTGAGAGATTCTTTTGTGATCCTGAATAAACCAAATAATCAAATGAAGCCATATTTGTTAGCGATTCATTGTAAGTTATAAGAAAAAGAGGCAGCCTCACCATTGTTTGTCTGCTTGCCGTGAATGAACTTGTTTTTCCAACCCTTTATTTTGGTCATGTCACTCGTCTTTCCTGTTCGGGAGATGAAAGGCAATCCCTCACCTGCACAAGAATCACACATTCACAAAAAAGCAGAAAAGCATGACGTGCTGTACAAAGTACATAAGCATGACGTGCTGCACAAACAGCATTTGGTTGTGGTGAACTAATTCAATATTGATATGGGATACGGGTTTAGCACCAGCAAAACATCTCATACTGTATATAAGAGCTGAAATAAAAGCAGTCATGCAGTGCATTTACTTGTAAAACTGACAGTCAGTTAAAGGGGAACATTATCACCAGACCTATGTAAGCGTTAATATATACCTTGGTAGTCACCTAGGTAGTCAATCCGCCATTTTCTCAAACACATTACAAACATCGAGTCAAATCAGCTCTGTTATTTTCCGTTTTTTCAACTGTTTTCCGTACCTTGGAGACATAATGCCTCGTCGGTGTGTTGTCAGAGGGTGTAACAACACGATCAGGGACGGATTCATGTTGACTTACGTGGAGTGTGCATCGATTAGCACGGCATGCTAATCGATGCTAACATGCTATTTAGGCTAGCTGTATATACATATTGCATCGTTATGCCTCATTTGAGTATCGAAATTTAAACTTTTGAACGATTCCGGGAGAATCGGAAAGTTAGTCCCGGTTCCAATCGATACTCAATACTCGATACCCAACCGTTGTTTTTGGCTGTACGAACTATTCAAACCACAAAAGGGATAAAGGTTTATTCAGAGTTCCTTAAAAGGTAATCAAGGAGAGTGGAAGTGTGCAAGATTTGACGAAAGACGAGAAAAGTGGCACGCACTCCAGTCAAAGGAAGCAGAGTCGAAGAACGCATAAGTTTGCAGTGACCACTTCGTTAAAGGTTTGTTTGATATACTTTTACTGTTTAGTATTTCCCATTTAAGTATTATTTTTATATTGTTTGTATTTTATTTTTTAACAAACATAAACCAGAAAGTCAGAATAAATAATACTTTGTCAGGAAAGGTATTTCTATGTCTCCCCTTTTGTTTGTTTTGTACGCCAATGTGTCAAAGTACATATTACAACAGGACAAAAATCTGGTGATGATTCAGTAATTGTTAGTTTGTTAAATTAATATGCAGTCACAGGTGTAAGCTGTCAGGTGCTACATCGTTAGTTTTTGTTGTTTTGTTTTTTACATGGATGTTGAATCTTGAAAATGCAACCTTACCCAAGCAAAAACTATGTATATTTATCCAGTAGAGTTTTGATACACATTTCCTTGACCCAGCCGGGACACACAAAGAAGTTGTAGTCCTACATGCTTTTACAAGCTTTTACCTGTTTTGTTGTGTAGAATGACGTCTGGAACACAATAGTTTGATATGTTTGCAAACTGTACCGACGATAATCCTTGACATCACTCAACAAACATTTTTTTGATAAAATATAGGTATCTGTTCAATTGCATAGGTAAGATTTTTTGCTCGTGTCTGTTTTTTGCAGAAAAGATCTATGCCCCTCAAGTACTAAGATAGTTTGCGCGCTGCTTGGTGTACAGCAAACATCTTGGCTTGGTTGACCACAACTTTTTTTTCACTTCTGGGAAGAAGTCACAAAATTGATTACAAGGAATACTACATTGAAAGGGGGTTCTGAAGCGGTTTTAGAGGGTTTTGAAGGTAACACGGGAATCCTATTATGTGTATCTTACAAGCATTTTTTTATCTTTAGAATGCAAAAAAACTCCATCACACCTGTGTTATCAGTCATGATTGAGACCAATAGGCAAATGACCCCAAAAGTGCAGCTTCCCTTTAACTTAATTATTGTGGCTAGTAGGTGTAACCAAAAAAAACAACTATTACCTTTACAACAATTACCACATCTACCTAAGCATTGTTCTCTTTTTGGGTAATTTAACTTTTTTAAGCCTTATGTAACATTTTTGACTACAAAATAAAAGTTTGTATGACTTGTAATGGCTCAATGTTGATATTTGCAAGTACTCAATGCTCCAATATCATTATCGTATCGAAATTGAAAAGGTTTTATCAGGATACCCCATTAGTTGTTTATTCTTTTAATCATACAATTCTAAACAAGAGAACGCTGCCACAGATGAGCGTCACTTACTGTCATTGCCCAAAGAGATGTGCCTGTTGTCTTTTGTTGACAGCTCCAAGGGAGGCAACGGCAGGCAAACCCCAAGATAACGCAGATCAATGGACTTGAAGGGGTCAAGGGAGCTCAACTTCAAGCCCACTAAATAAAACAAACCAAGTATTAACATTTGCTTAAATGTACAAACCCCGTTTCCATATGAGTTGAAAAATTGTGTTAGATGTAAATATTAACGGAATACAATGATTTGCAAATCATTTTCATCCCATATTCAAATTGAATGCACTACAAAGACAACATATTTGATGTTGAATCTCATAAACTTTAGTTTTTTTTGCAAATAATTAACTTAGAATTTCATGGCTGCAACACGTGCCAAAATAGTTGGGAAAGGGCATGTTCACCACTGTGTTACATCACCTTTTCTTTTAAAAACACTCAATAAATGTTTGAGAACTGAGGAAACTAATTGTTGAAGCTTTGAAAGTGGAATTTTTTCCCATTCTTGTTTTATGTAGAGCTTCAGTCGTTCAACAGTACGGGGTCTCCGCTGTCGCATTTTACGCTTCATATTGCGCCACACATTTTCGATGGGAGACAGGTCTGGACTGCAGGCGGGCCAGGAAAGTACCCGCACTCTTTTTTTTACGAAGCCACGCTGTTGTAACACTTGTCTCGCTGAAATAAGCAGGGGCCTCCATGATAACGTTGCTTGGATGACAACATATTTTGCTCCAAAACCTGTATGGACCTTTCAGCATTAATGGTGCCTTTACAGATGTGTAAGTTACCAATGCCTTGGGCACTAATACACCCCCATACCATCACAGACGGTGGCTTTTGAACTTTGCGCCTATAACAATCCAAATGGTTATTTTCCTCTTTGTTCTGGAGGACATCACATCCTCTGTTTCCAAATATAATTTAAAATTTGGACTCGTCAGACCACAGAACACCTTTCCACTTTGCCTCAGTCCATTTTAGGTGAGCTAGTGCCCAGCCAAGCCAGCAGCAATTCAGGATATTGTTGATAAATGGGTTTGGCTTTGCATAGTAGAGTTTTAGCTTGCACTTACAGATGTAGCGACCAACTGTAGTTACTGACAGCGGTTTAATTAAGTGTTCCTGAGCCCATGTTGTGATATCCTTTACACACTGATGTCGGTTTTTGATGCAGTACCACCTGAGGGATCAAGTCTGTAATATCATCGCTTACGTGCAGTGATTTCTCCAGATTGTTTGAACTTTTTGATGATATTACGGACCGTAGATGGTACAATCCCTAAATTCCTTACAATAGCTCATTGAGAAATATTGTTCTAAAACTGTTCGACAATTTGCTTACAAAATGGTGACCCTCACCCCATCCTTGTTTGTGAATTACTTAGCATTTCATGGAAGCTGCTTTTATACCCAATCATGGCACCCAACTGTTCCCAATTAGCATGCACACCTGTGGGATGTTCCATTTAAGTGTTTGATGGGCATTCCTCAACTTTATCAGTATTTATTGTCACCTTCACCAACTTCTTTTGCACATGTTGCTGGCATCAAATTCTAAAGTTAATGATTATTTGCCAAAAAAAAAAGTTTATCGGTTTGAACATCAAATATGTTGTCTTTGATGGCGCTGCTGTAGTGGCTGCTGTTGGCAGGAGCTCTGTGCTCTTGTGTCATCGTTTTGTTTTCCCTTCTTGTTTTCATGTGTTATTATATATATATATATATATATATATATATATATATATATATATATATATATATATATATATATATATATATATATATATATTTTTTTTTTTTTTTGTATTATTTTTTTTTTAAATTTATTTATTTATTTATTTATTTTTTTGCCTTTTGGTCCGGTACCCTTTGGGACTGTGTGACAAGGGGTGGCACTTTCGTGACCTCTGTGGTGCTTTTTGTGGACTTCTGGATCTGCCTCCTGGGAGCCTTTTGGCCATGGAGACCAGCTGCTGGGTCTCTGCCACACCAGAGTCGGTTTGGAGAGACTGGAGGAGATGCGGATGAAGAGACAGGGTTGCGGAGCTAGCACACAGCGCCAGGACGGACAAGCTTCACAGTGTCTGGGCTGAATGAGCAGGTATTGGACACCTCAGTCTTCTTGGACGTGACCTCGCTCATCCATGCGGACTGGACACTGGCCGAGAGTTGGTTGGCGGCTGAGAGTGGAGTCGGCTCTCCTGGTTGCTTTGTTGGGTTTGCTCCTGTCTCTGGCCATGCTCTCTCCACCCCAGGAGACGGCGTGGAACACCGCAGAAGCCACCACAGTGTTTATGTTTCCTTTACTTTTTATTCATAGCTGTATGTAGAAGGGGCTGGTTGTATCAGCTGCTTTAATGTATTTAATGTCCTTTGTGTTCTTTGATGTTTCCCTCTTACACACATGTAAGAGGAATGCGTGCTATGGCTATGAGTTGTTGTTTTTTTCCCTTGGCCTCAGTCTGGACCCCCTCTCCAGGGGCCCAGGCTTAGACCGATTTTTTATTTTTATTTTATTTTAATCTTTATTTTTTTCTCCCATTCCCCCACACTTGTTTACCTGTATCTCACCTTTTTTGTAAGGGGCGCCGGAAGTTGGCAGACCCGTCAGCGATCCTGTTCTGTCTCCCTGTAATGTTTGTCTGATCTTGAATGGGATTGTGCTGAAAATTTTAATTTCCCCTCGAGGATTAATAAAGTATGTCTGATTCTGATTCTTTGTAGCATATTCAAATGAATATGGGTTGAAAATGATTTGCAAATTGTTGTATTCCATTTATATTTACATGTAACACAATTTCCCAAATCATATGGAATTGGGTTTGTAAGAATTTGTTGTCAAAAGTGTGTGTCCACTCACCCTCCTGCAGGACAGGGTGGATCACCTGTCTGTGTTTGACAACAAGGAGGTCCTTTAGTAAAATGGCCTCCAGGCGACAAATCCTTTCCTCAAGTGTTTCTAGAATCAGCTCCTCTGAAAGATACCAAAGGCATCAATAAAACACTTTAATATACAAAGCAACTGTTGGGATGTATCAGGGCTCCTACCAATCTCTGTCCGTCTTGTGGGAGTTGTTGAAGGTTCTGGTGGTAGTGACGAGGCAATATTGACAGGAAAAAATTGGACATGACTCTCCATTTCTTCCTGTTACACAATGTTCAAACCATTAAAATATGAACTATGATGACAATGATAAGGCAGCAAGCAACACAGAAGGATGCTGCAGGCTAGCCCCTGTGGGTTTAGTTAACCAAGCAATTTGTACTACAAACCCCCTTGGGCAAAGCAGTCAACTACCCAAC
The DNA here is from genome assembly GCF_033978795.1 of Nerophis ophidion. Lineage (NCBI taxonomy): Eukaryota > Metazoa > Chordata > Actinopteri > Syngnathiformes > Syngnathidae > Nerophis > Nerophis ophidion. The sequence goes on from NC_084615.1 coordinate 44,706,775, forward strand.
CCACTAGGGTACAACACCGCGCAAAATAAACATGTTATAATAAAATATAGTTTTTTAAAACACACAATGCATATGACATGGTGAAGTGTAAGGAGGATTTTTAGTGGGTGTGTCTTTAATAATGCTTGAGTGATATGCAAGCATCCAGTTAGGTGGCGCCAGTGCTCAAACTATCGCTTCAACCCAGTAGCAGAAGTACAAAGAAACACAGGCACATGCCCATTACACGCCCTGCCTCCATCCTTAGTTATTGTTTACAAACTCAGACAGGAGGAGCCAATAGTAGAAAATATTTTCAATAATTAATTGATATTGTTACACGGCCGTCCTCATCCTGTGTTTTTGTCTGATTTAAATTGTTATTAAAAATGTAATCAGTAAATGATGTTGAAAATGTTAAGTATCATTTAACTACTTGGTATTGGATTGATACCCAAATTTGTAGAATAAGTGCTTATTACATTTAAAAAGAAGTGTAGCTAGAAACCTTTTACAACAGAAAGTCATCAGATATTAACAGTAAAAAATCATCAGTAGCTAAATTAGAAGTCTTTGTTACCCATTTTCCTATTACCAATTACATACCAATCTGTATATCGTGATATATTCATTCTTATAACGTATGCATTTTAGTCATTTTTGGGTCGGTATGCAAAGGGAAATATAATCGTGTTCTATGTCCGGTTAAAATAAAAGGCTTAAAATAATAATTAGGATGACGACATTTAACCATGAATACATTTCTAAGAATAAATATAGTTTTGGAGAGAAAAGTACAGAAAAACAATGTATGTCAACTCTGACCCTTGTGGCGAACGATGCAAAGGTCAGGCCCTCCACTACATCCAGCTCTGGTTGTGTGGCAACGCCAAATGGTAGGTTGGGGTCTTCAGCAAGAGAGGGTGTTCTTTTCCACCCTTTATGGAATCTCAGCCAGGGCTTCTTTTTCCTTTTGTTGTACCCTTGCAGGGATCTCCGGCTGGATGCAGATGATGATGATGATGATGATGATGATGATGATGATGAGAGTGTTTTTGGTGTGACTTCAATGTGTAGCTGCTTGCTGTGTGACACATAGTCATCACCCACATTACATTTTTGGATTTTAGCAAGTGGACACTTTGGTGAGAGTACAAGATCCGGCAAAGTGTGACCCCCCGTCACACACCCGGGAACATGCTCGTCTTTTGTGGTGGGGGTGAAGTTGATGGACTTCAGTCTTTTGGACTCATTCGTAGCGGGGAAGTTTGTCAATTCGATGCTCGGATGGCTGTGAGACAAAAATAAATCAACAAATGCATCTAAAACAAGAAATGGTCATGCTAGATGAGATGGGTTTAAGAAAATGTGTTTTCCATTCATAATGCTGCCCATCAACAATTGGAATATAACTCAAATGAAAGGTTATTTTTGTAATCACTTCCCATGTGACCTAATAAATATTAACCATTGAGCCGCGCCAGTGACGTCAACTTGCCCTGGCTGGCTCGGACTAGCTCGGGGATGGGTAGAGCGAAGTTGTAAAATAACAGTGTGTGATGGACCTCATTTAAGTGTGTTTTATTGCTAATATTTAAAAAATAAGATCACACTTGGTTTTCTATCAAATCAAAAATGCAGTACATCAAGATATGCTAATATTACAACAAACAACTGCTTACATCATAATTTTTTTCCAGCATTAACCTAATGCAATGTAATATTTTGATACAATTTCAAAAAAAATATTTTATTTAGATTATGTTGGAAACTGAGAAAAAATAAAAGTTGACAACATTCAAAAATTTGCAAAAAAGGCATGGATCTAAACCAGGCGTCCCCAAACTACGGCCCCCCCGCGTCCAAAATCCGGCCCGCGGGAAATCCCAACTTTAAAAAAATAAAATAATTATATTATTTTTAATTTGAAATTTTTTTAAATCTGTCCTTTCTAATCCTTTTTAGTCTCCTAGCCGCTCAGGCAAATAACCTGACATCATCAGCGGCAAGTGCGTTCTTTCAGTGCGTAAAGAATATATATATATATATATATATTCCATTCCATTTTTTTTTTTTTTTATATATATATATATATATATATATATATATATATATATATATATATATATATATATATATATATATATATATATATATATAGACACACTATAAAAACAGTACCACTTTTTATATTCAACGTTTTGAAACTTGTGTATGCGTGTGCATGTTAATCTTAATATATATATATATATATATATATATATATATATATATATATATATATATATATATATATATACACAAGTTTTTGGGGACCCCTGATCTAAACCCTTATCCAGATTAACACCCAAGAAAACATTCTTTATAAAGATGCACTTACTTTGCATGTACACAATTACAATTAGATTGTATGTATGCATATAAACAGCGTTTATGAGGGGGGAAAAACAATACAAGTCGGAACTACACTTTTGGAGAAATTAAAAGCAAAACAATAAAGCATACCTTTGCTTAGCCTGTTTTTCTTCGACTTCAACCAGTGGACGTTTTGGTGCCGGCACAAGGTCCCCGGTGGCGGGGAATGTGATGGGCTTCAGATCCAGTTTGGACTCTTGTTCACGGTACACCGATTCGGTGCTCAGAGGGCTGTGAGACAATAAAAAACTAATCAACAAATATATCTTAATCAAAATATGTTAATGATACATGAGGTATGTTTGAGTAAATGCTTTTATTATTTTGTCGTGTGAAATGTTAGAAAAGGTTTGGCTCAGTAAAATTACTCATAACAATTGTATGAAATACACTGAACTTATAACAGAAATTTGCTTTTGAAGTAGACTATTTAATTTGTGTTTTTGTTTGAAAATTTGTGTCATAATTCATTAAAAAAGGGCAAGACGCAGGAGCTTTAATGATGCAAACAAGTTTGTTACAGGATATTTTGATATACGTTTCTGCCTTGGAGAGGGCACTGTAAGTAAAATGGAACAATAATTTTTTGATACTGTTTATATTGACAAATGTCGTGTTGACGACTGCAATATTGTTTAATTAAGGAGACTTATTGCTTGTGAGTCTAAAACCTGGCATTTTTATGTTTTGTAATTGACTTTACTAAAATGTAAGGAAAGATCAAACTTGTGTTCTTAAATGGCTGTCCAGCATTGCACAAGTAAACAGACTGCAGGAATGCTTGTATCGGAACTCATTTTGGACATTTTAGATGAAAGTCATCATTCAATAATAGTTTTTTGACGATATCGGATCAATATCAAGTTACAAGTTTACATGTACACAATCATCAGGTTGTATGTATGCATATTAAACAGCTGTCATGAGAAAAAAAAAACCAATGCAAATCAGAACTACACTTTTGGCGAAAATAAAAGCAACATCAGAGCATACCTTTGCTCAACCTGTTTTACTGTGACTTCAACGAATGGATGTTTAGGTGCAAGCACAAGGTGCCCCAAGACTTGGAGGCCCTTCATACACCTAACGACATGCTTGTCATTTGGGGTGGCAGGGAAGGTAATGGGCTTCATATCCAGATTGGACTCTTGGTCAGGGTACGCCGATTCGGTGCTCAAAGGGCTGGGAGACAATAAAAATGAATCAATAAATATATCTAAAACAAGATACACGTTTATGCTAGGTGAGGTAGGTTTGAGAAATTTTAAACCAACAAATGGGATTATAAATTTAAAAAAAAGTCAACCATTTGTTGCAATTGCTTCTCCCGCAGGCTAATAAATAATAACCAGTGAGCCACGCCAACCAGTCTAGTTTTGTCACCCGGCTGGCCACAACCTGCTATGGGACATGGAAGAATAAGCTGTCCTGATAACAAAAGTACAGTGGGACTTTTACACCACTCTTTCAGTTTTTTTTAGAAATTATAACACACATTTTTTTCAACATATGTCATGACATGCTGACATTACAAGAAACAAAAACGTACAACACATAATCCATCCATCCATTTTCTACTGCTTGTCCATCTCGGCGTTGCGGGGGCTGAAGCCTATCGTAGCTGCACAAGGGCGGAAAGGCAGGGCACACCCTGGAGACAAGTCACCATCTCATTGCAGGGCCAACTTGGCATATAAATGATAATAGTATAATTTCAAAACATGTTAGTTTCAAAGGCTCCTAATTTGACCGCGAACGCATGTGGTAACAAATCGCATAATTTCTCATTCTCTTATATACATATAATTAAAATTAAAATTCGATCCCCGGGCTCGGGGTCTTTCTGTGTGGAGTTTGCATGTTCGCCCTGTGACTGCGTGGGATCCCTTCGGGTACTCCGGCTTCCTCCCACCTCCAAAAACATGCACCTGGGGATAGGTTGATTGGCTACACTAAAATTGAGCCTAGTGCGTGAATGTGAAGGTTGACTGTCTATCTGTGTTGGCCCTGCAATAAGTGGCGACTTGTCTAGGGTGTACACTGCCTTCCGCCCGAGCAGCTGGAAAAGGCTCCAGCACCCTGAGAGGGAAAAGCGGTAGAAAATGGATGGATGTGTGGAAGGATTAAAATACATTTTTCCAGAAACAGGAGGAATACACTTTTGGGCAAAATTAACCAAGGCCATGGTCATATTTTTGAGTCATTACTCATAATAATTGTATGGAAGGTAGGAACATTACAGTTTACAAACATATGAGTGGCTCATGTCCATCTTATGCCACCTGAAGCTTTTTATATTTGGCTTTGCTGTAGCTGCACAGTTAGGCTGTACAGAGGAATGGAGTAGGCTATAAAAAGGGCTATTAACATCTGTACACTTATGGAATGTGCATGCCAGCATACTGGCTTGTTCATACAATTAACAACAGTCGTTGTCATCACAAAAATCACTGCTGATGATGTGACCCAAATATTTCACTTTGTTAACCACTTTAAGAACTTGGCCACCCATAAAAAAAATGAAGGAAAACTTGCTTCTGATCCTCCATGGGTTTTAGCAATCATGACTACACTTAAATGTTTTGTCTTATAGGGATTGAAAAACCTTAACTTCTTTGAAGAATTCTTACACATTATTCTGCTGAAAGTCTTTGACCATGGAGTTTGCCTTCATAGCTTGTGCATTGCTTTTAATAAAGCGCACAGACGATTTAAATCTAACATTTGCATACTGCTTCTGCTCATATTATTTTTTCAACTCTATTCTACTGGCTCATTTTCTTTAAAAAGCTGGTTACTTTCTGCAATAACACATTTACATGTACACTACTGTTCAAATGTAAGAAGCACTTATGTTTCTTCTGTTTGGCTATTTCACATTAATTCTGGGTATTAATCCAATGAATACCAAGTTCCAGGGGCAGTATTGGTGATACCAATACTTAAAATGTTCTAACTCATTGAATGATTAAAATTTCGACCACAATTATGATCTGACTAAAATACAAGATGGTTGGTGGAAAAATATCAATTAAATATTTAACCTATTACTACCTCAGTCCCTTTCATTACATACAATATTTTCAATAGGAATGTAACGATATGAAAATGGTCTATCACTGTTATCATGACCAAAATAATCTCGAATATTGTTGAATGTGCTCATGCTGTTTTTGATACTGTAATATATTGATACATGTTACTTTGTAGAAGCGTTTCATTCAGTCATTCCTTTTGTGGGCCGCTCGACGCTTGAAGGCAGAGCCAATTTGGGGTTGTCATAGGGCTGGGCGAAATGGCAAAAAAAATGAATAAATAATAATTTTTTTATATTGTTCGATCTTGATTAATATCACGATTTTTAAAAATGTTTTATTAAAGTTGGATCACATACAGTAGTGTACCATTGCATCACTACTGTTTACTACTGCAGTATATTGTAACAGACATTTTGGGGGGCGGGGGAATTCGATAACTCATTTGGTAAATTATTATTTGTATTGTTTTATTACTTGTATACATCAGTGCTTCTCACCATTGGTCTTGCAAACGGTGACCCAGATTTGGACATTTTTTTAAATCTCAAATTCTGTATCGTAAATTTAATGAAAATACATTAAAGAGCAGTTTGAATGTTAGGTACTGTCAAATATTGTGCACCAGCACAAATCACCTTTGAGGATTATTTCAGGAAGAAAATGTTTTTATCCACAAACTCAAAAATGATTTGACCAGGAAGTGTTTTTTTTAGCATATGTTATATCAGAGAAGTTCATTCAGAGCAAACACAAGCAAAAAAGGTTGATTCAAACACAGTTGGATATAAAAATGCCTTTTTCTGATTAAATTGGCGGGTGTGTTTATTCTCCCAGTCAGGACTAATACTGTAGTTCAGTCACAAAGACATTCTGTGTCTTTTTGAAAGACCGCATTTAGGGCAGGATTACTGCTCACCACAACATGAACTCAAGCAGTCAGAAAAACTCAAGTCTGTCGCTAAAGTTGCTGCTACTTTTAAATGATGTGTTTTAACTTTGATGCTAGTGTTAGTGATATTTCCTTAGTTTCTTCTTCTGGATTGCAGTTCCAGCTGTGTAAGGCTTGAACATGTATTACGTCCTGACAAGCCTGACTTTTGCAAAGGTCGCACAAACGGAAACAAACCTTTACAAAAACACGCACACGCACGGATGCCATTAATAAAGATGGATTGTTCCGTCCAGGAATATACTGAGCACCGTTGCTTCCCTATTGTTTACTATTGCAGTATCTTCTAACAGACATTTCCGCCATGTTTGATCGAGGAAATATACTAACAGCTGATCACCATGATCGAACTGAAAATAATCATGATCATCGATCACAATCATATAATTGCCCAGGCCGAGGACGTCACTTCCTGTGCAGTACAGTACACATGGGGCACAGCCATTTTGGAGAGGGCGAGTCCCTCATGTCAAATCCTGTTTACGCAGTCATTACTCGGTCACCACTTCTCAGTGCTTTAACGTGTTTCTTTTCTCACCAGTCACAAATATTTGTCTATTTTGCTCACTGAATACGGGCGAGCGCTCCATTCTACTAAGCTGAGTTGCCGTGCTTTTCGATCTACAAACTTCTAGATCAAGCCAAATGTAGGCCTGGGCTGATCACAAATGTTGCCTGATGATTTACTGACCTACAAAGTATTGCTGATAAACTATATTTTTGTCATGATTTTTATGGGACCAAAATAACCCATGATGTAATGATCCATCCATCCATTTTCAGCCGCTTGTCCCTTTTGGGGTCACGGGGGTGCTGAAGCCTATCTCAGATGCCTTCGGGCGGTAGGCGGGGTACACCTTGGACAAGTCACCACCTCATCGCAGCCATTAATGTAATGATAATACATAATAATAATAAAAATGCATGTATATCCTTTAAAATGCAATAAACTTGTTTTTCTCGTGAACTTTTACATTGAAATTGGAATGAAACCATTTATATTTCCAAGTAAAATAAAACAAACAAATAACAATTAAACATACTTTGTCTGATATGACTTGTCTAAATGAAAATTACACCAAAAGCACTAAAATATCTTGAGATTTGTTGTAGTCGGACACATTCGGCAAACTGGCTTATTGGTGTTGATAGGTTCATGTTGTTCCAAAGGTTTCAACTAAATTATTCCCTCACTGGAACAGTAGCATTTGGTTTTGTGATCATTTTGTCCATGTTAGCTGCTACATGCCAACTAGTTGCACGGTGTGATCTTAACGATCCAGCGGCTCCGCATCGCTACACAAAAAGTCAAAGACACTTAGTGAGGACAAGATCATTCACTAAAGGTGGGGAAAATAGATTTTTAGATGCATCGCTATTAGGTCACGGAAGATTATAAAATCGATTAGTAAACGTCAATAATCGATAATTGACTTATTTTTTGTAAATATAATAAAATAAAATACAATTTGTCTGACTGCAGCAAGCCACCTCACTAAGAGATCCGACCAGATCCTTTATTTTAGGGTACTTATGTTCCAGTTTGCACATTTTTCCATTAGTTTAATAAATGTAATGGTAATTAATTTAACAGTTTATCCTTAAAAGTTGCAAATGATAAATGCTTATTTTGTGAAAGTAAAACAAATGTAACGCTGCATCAATATACATAAATTAAAGAAGCATCAATAATTGATTTTTACATAAATCATTGCTCCTGAATCATAATCTGAATCAAATCATGGGGTGCCTAAAGATTCCCACGTCCATATAATTTACCCCGTTCTTTGCATTCTGCTATGGTACAATTGTGCATACGGCTAAAAGTGACGAAAACCGTGAATGCTCTTGAAGCATGCACATGGAAATTTATCGGAGCTGGAAAACTTATCAACTTTAAATTTAATTCGTCATCGGTTAATTTACTTATCGAATATCGGCTCAGGCCTAGCCAAATATGCTTTTACGTGCGTACCATGTCAGGCAAAAAAGCATGGCGCAAGATGGATCCCTCCACTGCACATGATTCAGGCATCAACACATGCGTGCCTTTTCTTTGTTTTTGTGCCTTTTGACAAGCTGTGTTATATTTTGTTAACTCAATAAGAGTAACAAAAACTCAACAGACTGGCGTAAAAAGGAGGAGCAAATTGCTGGAGTAAAAACAAAAAGACTATTTGCGAGACGTACAATAATGGCACTCACAACCATGACCACAGCAACAGCAAGCAACCACATCAAGTTTTTATTGTGATGATACCAGAGCACACGTATATCTATGTCCCCGTTTTTAAAGTTTTGGGCATTCCATGGGGTCCGGACTTGATGCACTTTTATTAGTTGTACTCATTATACAAGTATTCGAGGCAAAATAATCGACACAAACCGAATATAAAAATTTGAAGCTTTTTTCGAATTTAAAATAATCGATTTAGCCCTGGCTTCACGGTGGCAGAGGGGTTAGTGCGTCTGCCTCACAATACGAAGGTCCTGCAGTCCTGGGTTCAAATCCAGGCTCGGGATCTTTCTGTGTGGAGTTTGCATGTTCTCCCCGTGAATGCGTGGGTTCCCTCCGGGTACTCCGGCTTCCTCCCACCTCCAAAAACATGCACCTGGGGATAGGTTGATTGGCAACACTAAATTGGCCCTAGTGTGTGAATGTGAGTGTGAATGTTGTCGGTCTATCTGTGTTGGCCCTGCGATGAGGTGGCGACTTGTCCAAGGTGTACCCCGCCTTCCGCCCGATTGTAGCTGAGATAGGCGCCAGTGCCCCCCGCGACCCCAAAAGGGATTAAGCGGTAGAAAATGGATGGATGGATTTAGCCCTACTTGTAAGAAACAGAGTTTAAAGTCCTACTGAAATGAGATTTTCTTATTTAAATGGGGATAGCAGGTCCATTCTATGTGTCATACTTGATAATTTCGCGATATTGCCATATTTTTGGTGAAGGGATTTAGTAGAGAACATCGACAATAAAATTTGCAACTTTTGGTCGTTAATAAAAAAGCCTTGCCTGTACCGCAAGTAGCAGACAATGTGCGCGTGACGTCACTGGTTGTAGAGCTCCTCACATCCTCACATTGTTTACAATCATGGCCACCAGCAGCTAGAGCGATTCCGACCGAGAAAGCGACAATTTCCCCTTTAATTTGAGCGAGGATGAAAGATTTGTGGATGAGGATAGTGAATGAAGGACTAGAAGAAAAAAAGAAAAGAAAAAAAAGAGGGCAGTGGGAGCGATTCAGATGTTATTAGACAGATTCACTAGGATAATTCTCGAAAATCCCTTATCTGCTTATTGTGTAACTAGTGTTTTAGTGAGGTTATATACCGTATTTTCTTGAATAGCCGCCGGATATATAATATGCGCCTGCCTTGAATTACGGCCGGGTAAAACTCGCTCCCCAAATTAATAAGCACATGCTTACTTTTACCACTGGGTCAAATTTGTGACGTCACGAGTGACCCGTCCCCTGCCGTCATTTTAAAACGGCGGCTGAGTTTTTTTTTGCTTTTACTGTGTGTAAACCAGGGGTCTTGTTCCACAGCCATACAGATCACACTAATGGTTGTGATATAAAAACAACTTCAACACTCCTACCAATACGCGCCACACTCTGTGAACCCACATTAAACGATGACAAACACACTTCTGGAGAACATATGCCCTGCAACACACCACAAACGCAACACAACACCTACCCACAATGCCATGCATCCACAACTGCTGGCTACACCGTCCATACACCCGCTGGCACCAAACCCCGCTCATGTCTACGGTAAGAGCAGACTTATTACCACAATTTTCTCACCGAAACCTGCCGGTTGACATGTGGTAGAGAACTATGTTCGCTTGACCGCTCTGTTCCATATTAAAGCTTCACCGTCATCTTTAGGGAATGTAAACAAAGAAACACCTGCTGTGTTGGTTTTCCTACAGCCGACCGCAATACATCGCTTTCCAGCAACATCTTTCTTATTTGTAGTCTCCATTATTAATTGAACAAATTGCAAAAGATTCAGCAACACAGATGTCCGAAAATCTGTGTAATTATGCGATTGAAGCAGACTACTTATAGCTTGGATCGGGCTGGAAGAACATGTCCGCTACAACCGGTGATGTCACGCGCACGCGTCATCATACGCGTCATAATTCCGCGACGTTTTCAACGGGATACTTCGCGGGAAATTTAAAATTGCAATTTAGTAAACTAAACCGGCCGTATTGGCATGTGTTGCAATGTTACGATTTCATCATTGATATATAAACTATCAGACTGCGTGGTCGGTAGTAGTGGGTTTCAGCAGGCCTTTAATTCCTGCCATAGAGGCGATGAGTATTACCATAGAAGTAGCTTTGCGCTGTGAAGGTACATTAGCCATACTCGCTCACGGAGACGTTACAGTGAAGACACATGTTCTTTGCAGCTTGTCATCAAGTTTGAGGGACACAGCTAGAATGTGTCACCATATGTATTATCACGATATGGGGATTGTATTAAAACCTCTTTCATCGGCCAAATTTATATCATTTAAATCGTGCAACTCAAACAAGACATAGCTCTGCACCCTGATCCAGATTGGCACCAAAAAAATGTTCTCTGCTTCGTCATGGAGGTAATAATAAAATGTGCCATCCATCCATCCATTTTCTACCCCTTATTCCCTTCAGGGTCGCGGGGGGCGCTGGAGCCTATCTCAGCTACAATCGGGCGGAAGGCGGGGTACACCCTGGACAAGTCGCCAATTCATCGCAGGGCCAACACAGATAGACAGACAACATTTACACTCACATTCACACACTAGGCCAATTTAGTGTTGCCAATCAACCTATCCCCAGGTGCATATCTTTGGAGGTGGGAGGAAGTTGGAGTACCCGGAGGGAACAACATGCAGTCACGAGGAGGACATGCAAACTCCACACAGAAAGATCCCGAGCCCGGGATTGAACTCAGGACTACTCAGGACCTTTGTATTGTGAGGTAGACGCACTAACCCCTCTACCACCGTGCTGCCACCGTGCTGCCCTAATAAAACATTTTTGCAGCGGCAAATTCCTAAAAACACTAGAGCGCTCCTGTTCTATAGAGGAACTTGGACCACTGTAAACACATTGGCAGACTCTTGCATTGACATTTTAACCTTGCTCACAACCAGAGAACACTGGGGTCCAAACTTGTGATTTACATAATTGAGGCATTTAAGGCAGCTTTAAGTTCTTTCCTTATTGGTAGTTACACATTTTTTTTCCTAATGGGATTTATGTCACTAAATCGTTGCCATAGCTTCAGATGCAGGCTGTTACCATTTGATCAACTTCTTTAGTTATACTAGTTGTGTTCCTCAAGGTTCAATTTTAAGTCCTCTCTTTTTTATCATTAGCGCTATTCAACTCAACTTGTGGCCCACGAGTGCACTTAAAAAACAGCAAAACGCTTCTGCAACTCTGACAAAACATATAATCACATTTTTAGTGTACTCTGTAATGAACAAAATAAGACTACAATTGAAGGGAACATTTCGGCTCCCGGTCCCAAAAGGGACAAGCGGTAGGAAATGGATGGATGGATCTCCGCTCGAAGTGAACGCAATGATGATTAGATGGTATGCATACTAACCACGGGTTAAGACAAAACACAATGCAAATCAATACAACACTTGTGGAAAGATACCAACAAAATCCTGGGGCATACCTTTTCTCTAGTGGTTCTACTTTGATATCCATTCGGTCCTTAAGTTCAAAGACCAGTGGCTGTGGTTCAGTGTTGAGCAGCAGGGTCTCTGTTCCACTTATTTGAGGATTCATTCGCTCCTCCCTGAAGCCTTTGGCGAAAGGATTGTGGTTAATTTTCAGCTGGGTGATCAGAAAGTTCTGATAAGTTGTGACGGCCATAAATTCTGTCTGCCGAAAGGTGAAAGTCATGCTCTCCGGACCCATGACCAGAGGCTGTTTCAGCGGCGACGTGGCCTCATTGAGAAGCGGAATAATGTGCAGTCGAGGAATGTAGCGTCGCATGGAGCTGAGGATGATGTGACCATCCAAGTCTTTGGGGTTGTTGGTCAGTTTGACTTTGTAAAAAGACACCAGCCCACCCATCAAGTCGGAGCCAGGACACGGCGTGTAGTGATGGCAAAAAGCCCGCGTTGGACCTTCGTCTTGCTGCTCTGACAATCCATTGACTTCCCAGTTTGAGGAGTTCCAGCGGTGCTTGTAATTGTCTGCTGGAACGATGGAGAGCACCAGGCAGTATCGCTGGTTGGGATCTAGACCGGCCAAGCGGTAGCGACAGTAAGGGAACATGCGACGGCCTTGTTTAGTGAGGATCATCTCGGTTCCGCAGCTGTAAAACTGCTTCCACACGCGGTCGTTCTCCAGAGTCACAGTGACGCCTCTGTAGGTCATGACGAATGGATGGTCATCCGTCTGGAGTGCAGAACCAAAATTGGAAGCTGGCAGCTTAGTCGACAATGGTGTTGATTCTGTTATGCTGACCAAACTGTTGACGGTGTACGCTACAGTGCCTGAAGCCGAGATTGCCGGGCTAGTCTCTGCGGTGCCATCCAAGGTAGTGGGTGATGTCACTCCGGGCTTGGCTGGGCTGGCCTCTGCGGGGGAATGAAGTGCCATGACGCCTTCGCTGCTAGCCATGGACACGACCTTGCTCTCCACCGATGCTTCATTGATGAAGTTCGGTGTCACGAAGGCGGGGAATGGTGGCGTAGAATGACCCGATGGCGGGACATTAGCCAAGCTCCCCTTGTCCAGGTGCTGGTCCTCCATAGAGCTGCCGTGTTCACGGCCTGTAGCAGGCATCACCCTCCAATGAGCCGGATCACTTCATTCTGGAAAATAAAGGTTCTGTATTTATATAGCGTTTTACTATACCTGGACTTCATTCTGGAAAATAAAGGTTCTGTATTTATATAGCGTTTTACTATACCTGGAATGATACAAAAAACACTTTACATTATAAATCACTTTTACCCATTCACATACACTATATATAATAGTGCTGGCGAATGATTTTTTTCAAAATTAAATTAATCACACTTTTTTTTTTTTTAATTTGGCCTATCGTTCAAAATCATTATGAGAGACAAGAAGACAAATGTATTGTTTTAATTAGGGCTGGGCGATATAGTCTTTTCTTAATATCTTGATATTTTAGGCCATATCGCGATACACGATATATATCTCGATATTTTGCCTTAGCCTTGAATCAACACTTGATTAACATAATCACAGCAGTATGATGATTATATGTGTCTATATTAAACAATTATTGTACATACTGCATTAATATATGCTCATTTTAAACTTAAATGCAGAGAAGGAAATCACAACTAAGTCAATTGACCAAAAGTGTATTTATTAAACAGTTATTTAGCAGTGGCACACAAATTCATGTCATTTCCAAAATAAAAAGTGCAAGATTGTCAGAGACATTTTAAAACAAGCTATTGGTGCACTTTTTTGCATGTTGTCACTAAGATGACATATCCAAACAACACTAAATTAAAGTGCACTTTTTGTACACAACGCCACTACAATAGTTTAAAACAGTGGTCTCAGACACGCGGGCCAATTGCGGCACGCATGACATTTTGCGGCCCCCACCTTAATACGAAAGTTTAATGTTAGTGCGGCCCGTGAATTTTATATGAATGGTGCTTGACAGCGTTGTGTGCTGAGCTGAAGGAATCTACCAATCACGGTGTGGTATATGGCTCTCAAGGGCCGAACATTGACGTTACTTGCGTGATGCAAGCAGAGAAATGTTTTGCCGCTTTTCCACTAGACCCGCACGCGCTCTTCCTCCCTTCCTCTCTCCCTCGCTCGTCCGCCTGCCCGCTCTGCGCTCTCTCAATCTCGCTCTCTCTCTCTCGTTCTCTTTCTCGCTCCCTCCCTCCACGGGGAGCTTCCGAAGCACTCCGCCGAAGGACCGAGCGACAATACAAAACTGTGGTGCACTGGACCCCAGCGCTGATACTCCGACAGAGTTGATGGGCGAATCGGACGTGTAACACGTTAGTCGTGACGTTAGCTTGTTCGGGGCCAATTGTGCTACCGTAACTGTAAACTCTCCGGCAAGCAAAAGTGGGAGATGCAATATTTCTTTGTTGAGAACAGCGGGACCTCGACGTGTCCTATTTGCACAGAGAAAGTTGCAGTGCACAATTCTCATTTTGTTCATTCATATTTTGATTTTATTTTGTGTTGAAAATAAAAATAGACATTCAAAAATATATTTTTTAAGAAATCTTTTCTTGCGGCCCAGCCTAACCCAGACTCTGCATCCAGTGGACCCAAGGTAAATTGAGTTTGAGACCCCTGGTTTAAAACAAATAAAGTGCACTTTTGTGCATGATTTTCTGGGACTGTGGCACCGAATGGAGATGTTGGCATGCGGAGTAAGCGCTCTTCATTCTCTGGCAGGTGACTTTTCAAATGATGCCATATATTAGCAGTAATGCTACTTTTAGCAGCACTTTTTCCCCACACTTGACAAATTACAGTTGTCTGTTTGACATATTCCCACTTGAAGCCAAACCACTGCCAGACGATGAAGCCCCTGCTGTTTTTCTTGGGAATGAATTCTTCCTTCATTTGTTACCAGATACGCACCTTCTTTCTCTCGTATAACCACTCGCACGGCTCTGCTAGCATCACAGCTAACGTTACCCCTGCTGCTACCTCTCTGCTCCGCAAGGGCGTTTAAGTATGTGACGTATGACGTGACAGTGTGTGACGTATGTAAGAAAGTGCGTTTGCTGTCTGTGAGAAGGTGATACAACAGAGTGAGAAAAGCCTGTAAAGTAATGCCCACCGCTAAAAGCAACTGCGTGAGAACGTATACTCGAATATCACGATATGGTCATTTTCTATATCGCATAGAGACAAACCCGTGATATATCGATGTATCGCCCAGCCCTAGTTTTAATGCATTCCAACTCATAAATAAACATAAAATATAAGTCAGCTTGCAATGAAGTCAATGGGAGGGCCTCTATTCCAACCGTAAAGCCCTCTAAAAAACTGCCAACAATACTTAATTTACATTTCTTGTCTTGCATATTAACATAGTATTAGTGATATTGTTATTATGAGCATTAACGCAGACTAACTATTTTTTTAGCAGCGCCGTTATCACAGAGAGCTAACTAGCTTGTGATGCTATATTGACATCAGCACCCGGTGAGGTGCTTCCTCAGAACTTATGAAAGTTTATTCCAGATCATGAATTATGCCTCTGACCTTGATAGTAGAGGGATGAGGACATAAACCAACAAGCTGGTCAACTTTGGCATCAAATTAAGACCTGGAAATGGCAAGACAAACACAAAAAGATGCCTGATTTCACTCCCCTGTTTCCTTTGTGAGGATTATGACAAGTCATTCTTCATCTAATCAGACTGTAACAACATCCTAACAGTCGGAATCCCAGATACAGCTGACATTGTACAGAGAGTGATGTTTTATTATGTTCGTTGTCTCTCATGAAATCTGCAGTGAGTTAGGGTTTGGCGATACAGCCTTTTTTTAATATCTCTATATTTTTAGGCCATATTACGATACACGATATACATTTCGATATTTTGCCGTAGCCTTTAATTAACACTTGATACATAAAATCACAGCAGTATGATGATTCTGTGTCTACATTAAAACATTCTTCTTCATACTGCAATAATATATACTCATTTTAAACCTCCATGCAGAGAAGGAAATCACAACTAAGTCAATTGAACAAAATTGTATTTATTTAACAGTTATTAGCGGGTGACTTTTCTATTGATGCTACATATTAACAGTAATGCTACTTTTGGTAGCAACGCTTGTGTCCCACACTTGATAAATTAAAGTTGTCTATTCGACATCTTCCCGCTTGAAATCGAACCACCGCCAGACGATGGACACCCTGCTGTTTTTCTTGGGAATTAATTTTTCCTTTATTTGTTACCAGATTCGCACCTTCTTTCTCTCGTATTACCACTCGCACGGCTTCGCTATCATCACAGCTAACGTTACCCATGCTGCTACCTCTCTGCTCGGGGAGGGCGTGTGATGTTGCACGCGTGACGTATGTAAGAAGGTGCGCTTGTTTTAAGTTTATGTGAGGAGAGACAAGAAAGAGGGAGAGACGCATACAGTTTAATGCCCGCAGCTAAAAACAACTGCGTGAGAATGTGTACTCGAATATCACGATATAGTCATTTTCTATATCGCACAGAGACAAACCCGCGATATATCGCGTATATCGATATATCGCCCAGCCCTACGGTGAGTAGTAATCTGTGATTTTGTCAAAGGAAAAAGCCAATGTTGTGATGCGTTTGTGAAATTAATGCACTGCCACATGCTTAAATTTTTATAAGGATGTCATTTTGTAAATGTTTTACTTGAAATTACACACATATTGTATTTACTTTATGTTAACAAAACTTGGTCATAGTTATCCAATTATTGTCTGGATTTATTTAGAAGTGAAATTTGCCATAAGTCGGAGTCTCCTCACTCACTTTTGACCTGATCATTGACCGTATAACAACATGCTCCACCTTTCTGGTAATTAACTTGCTATTTTTGACAGCCCTATTAAATATATAAATATGTTAGCAGTAAATCTACTTCTTAACAAAAAGCCTTTATATTTTTAAGCACCGCCTGCAAAAACTCTAACAAATAGCTCTCATTTCGGCGACCGCATTCTTTGCAGTGCTAATTTGTAGGGTGCTAACTTCATGCGCAAAAGCTGTCCCAATTCAAAAAAGCTCTAAGTGTCCCTAGAATCTAGCTGACAGATGTGTTCTTTTCTCCCATTAGCAATAAGTGTACATGTTGAGTAACCTTTGCACATCCCAGGATCCTCTGCGCGCTAAGCTCTGAAAAGTATTTTAAAGATAGCGACGCTATAAGTGAGAAAAGAATGTTGTTAAAATATAAATACACCGGTAGCTTTATCAATTTATATAAAGCAACCAACACCAGACATATAAAGATTGGTGTGACATGAGGAACTTATATTTGTGTTAAAATACAAGACCTTGATAAAGGTAATGTTGAGCGAGACCTTCGTGTTGTTTGCGCCTCTTTATGCCCTGAGAGCCTCATATCTGCATTGCAGCCTGCTTTATGTACAGAACTTTTTTCAACGCTTGGAAGTAAAGGATTACATCGTTTTCTTATAAGTTTTACAATTAAATAGCTTGACTCATCCCATATTACATGTCCTAATATATTACATATACCTAAAAATATCCATCCATCCATTTTCTACCGCTTATTCCCTTTGGGGTCGCGGGGGGCTGGTGCCTATCTCAGCTACAAATATACTGTACAGATTACATAGACCAATGTATATACATAATTGGACCGATATTAGTTGTTTTTTGTAGACACAATCTATATTTTTATTTCCATGTAAAATGTTAACTTTTATATGTGTAAAAAGTTCAATCACTGTTGATGTCATCTTGTGTTTATGTTTGCTGTGCTTTTCCGTTTTGAACAGTGAAGGGAGAAATTACTGTAAATCACAACAACATTTAAAGGAAAACAGGGCAAAAAGAAATGGATAAAACAACATGTGAAAATTTGGGTGATCATTTGAAAGATTTTGTACCTGTGCAAATGAATAAACAAAGTGCTAAAACTAACGTTGTTGTGATTTATTTACTGCCCGAATTGAAACTATTTCAAAACAGATTTTTATATTCAGATATTCCAAAAATATTTTACTTAACATTGGCAGGTGCAGTTGAATGTTCAACCATTTACAACATGATTTAAAAACAAATTCTCAAATTCTTTACTGTAGAGTAATTTATAATTAATTTGAAACAATTTTAGGCTTTTTTTTTTATATATATAATATGTCTTTCATAAAATAATTTATAACTATTGAACATAAATAACTTTAAAAGGCTTGTCCTTCCTTAATCAAGAGAACAATTGTGCCTCTAGTTTCCAGGTACTCTACATGTCTCAGCAAATCTAATTTAATGCTTTTAATGCTGTTTTTAATGCCACTTAAAGCATGTAATGCCATGTCCTACTGCATATAGGTAGAAATAGTCTAAATCTGTCTGTATACAGAATTGTAAGCTTTTGACAACGATAATATTGAATAGTTGAAAAGTTTACATTAACTGTTACTATTTAGTAAATCACAATTGGCTCTCGGGCTGGGCGATATATCGATATACATCGCGGGTTTGTCTCTGTGCGATATAGAAAATGACTATATCGTAATATTCGAATAGACGTCCTCACGCAGCTGCGGGCATTACACTCTCCTCGCTCTTTCCTGTGTCTCCTCACAGACAAGCAGGCGCACATTCAATCGTCACTTACTGTCACGTCATACGTATACGCCCTCGCCCAGCGGAGAGGTAGCGGCGTGGATAACGTTAGCTGTGATGCTAGCGGGTTGTTGTGGAGAAAGAAGCTGCGAATCTCGGAACAAATGAAGGAAGAATTAATTCCCCAAAAAAACAGCACAGAGCCCATGGTCTGGCGGTGGTTCGGCTTCAAGCGGGAATATGTCGAATAGACAACTTTATTTGTCATGTGTGGGGCACAAGCGTTGCTACCAAAAGTAGCATTACTGCTAATATGTAGCATCATTTGAAAAGTCACCTAATAATAACTTTAATAAATACAGTTTTGGTCAATTGACTTAGTTGTGAATTCCTTCTTTGCATGAAAGTTTAAAAGTAGCATATATTAATGCAGTATGAACAAGAATGTTTTAATGTAGACACAGAATCATCATACTGCTGTGAATATATGCATCAAGTGTTCATTCATGGCTAAGGCAAAATACCGTAATATATATATCGTATATCGCGATATGGCCTAAAAATATCGCGGCATTAAAAAAAGGCAATATCGCCCAGCCCTAATTGGCTCAAAAGACTGTTTTAATCTGAGAAATAATTTGTATGTTTCTAACTTTTTCGCATTAGTAGTAGCTGACATGCCAAAATAAATATTACATTGTTAACTGCTGCCTGCCTTTAATAACAGACTTATGATAAGCTATTAGCATGTGTGATTTCACAGCTTTGATGCCCATTGAGCAAAGTTTGGGGTCGTTTTGCACACGCTGCGGAATGCCTCTCTGGATTTAACATCAACAAGCTTAAACCACGTTTTGAAAAGTTAGCGAGCCAGCCACTTTCACTGAAATTAGCATTTGCTTGACACACTTATTTTCCGTGTTCACAGGATGTAGAAACATTATTAAAAGGGTGATCTGAACTTATTTTTTTATTTTGCCTATCATTCACAATCTCTCTGAAAGACAAAAAAACATACATTTTATTTTTTTTATCAAGACCACAGCAAAGTTATTAAGTTTATTTTCCTTTACTGTTCGATTTATGAGGTGTTGACTTGTCCTGGGTGTATCCCCCTCTCCCGCCCGAATGCACTGGGATAAGCTCTGGGATGGATGGATGGATGGATGATTGATTTACTACTATCGGCCCGGTCCTAAAATTGTGCTAACGTTTTAATACCCCTGGACATATAATTTAAGTCCTTAATTATCGCCAAATTTAATTTAATGACTTTTACTGCTTTTTAATGCCCTGTGGAAACCCTGAGTTAAGAATGAGAATTAATTCATGCATAAATAATCAGTTAAACATGTAAAATATACCGTGTACATATCCTAAGAACCTCTTAATGCTGAGATCTACATTATATTTAAAGTAAATTTTAAAAATAACAAAGTTGACCACAGTACTTTACACATTAGGTTAGTTACAGTTGGGCTGGGCAGTATTACACTTATTACTGGTATATTTTAGAAAAAGATATCTATCTATATCTATATATTTTGAATTGCCTTTGTTACGATTATTTCCTCTTCTCTGTGCCTGATGGGCGCCGCACGGGGCAGTCTCTTTGGCTCAAACTCACCCCTTGCGTGTTCACGTAGACTTCTCTGATCCACGACGCAACACAACAAACTTTTCAGAAGAATATGGCAGCTACGGTGCTGAATTCTCGACTCCCGAGTGATGCAATGCTTTGGTCAGTTACTACATTTGGCTATTGGTTTACAAATACACCAATTTGCTTGAGAACCAACATTATCTCTCTCCTTGTAGCAACTTTATCACAACTCTCATCTGTTTTTGGTGCTCAGTTCTATAAGCAAATTAGCACAGCAGCTAACGATAGCTACTCTCTACTGCGAGGGGTGTCAAATGTTTAGTTACTACTCTGCTTGAAAGTGCCTCTCCCCATAACCCGTGCGGACTAACCTAGTGTAGCGGCCTTGTGGCTGAAGAGTAGTTTCAAACTGAACAGCCAGCGGCCTTCACCGCAGTAAGCAAGTAGAAGCGGCATCCATCCTCGCACACAACGGTAAAGCTATAAACCTAAGTTTAACAAACAAAATCTGCTTTGACATAGTAACGCCTAACTAATTACTTTATAAGAATAAGCAACAGGTTTCGTTCCTACTTACAACAAAAATAATCTGAGTACTCTCAACACTGGTTATCTAGCCATAAAGAACGTAGGCACCTTACATTAAAGGTGCCATATGTAATAATTTAATGTCAAGTCATCATTAAATGGCCATGATATGTCAAAATGCATTATTAAATCATGTTCTGTTCGAATACCTTTATAACTGATAATAGTAGGCCAGCCAGTATACGCTCATTTCAAAATTTGATGTCCTGCCTGCCACCGTTTAACCAATTAAAAAGTCTGTGAGTGGGTCACATCCAGGTTGCCAGTTACGCATCGCCACTTTTGTTAAGCTACTGCCACTGGTAAAGTTACTAAACATGTCAAACCTTAGTAAATCTAAAAGGCGTTGTTACGATTCTCAACATATTCATGACAAAACCAGGTAAAAAACAAGGATTTGCATCAGGGATGCCTTTGAAAGATGGAGACGATTGAAGGCGCAGAAGATTTTTTCATCCGACCCCAAACTTGCAAATTTCCTCCTTGATAGGTAAGTCAGGCATTTACTTATTACTTGTAATAAATGGAAATGGACATTTCGTATGTAAACTATATTGTCCAATACAGTCTATGATCTTGTCTAACAAAGCTGGTATGTTCGTGCAACGAATGCTTAGTGTGATGCTATGCTAGCATGCTAGCCCGGTCAATGACACCAACATATAGGCTAACGGGGAAATATATGCCCAGTGTGTCGATGTGTTATCCAACTGACGGGACAAATAAAGCTTAGGTGGCTTTGGGTGGTGTCAATGCCTGTTTCGTTCTCAATATAAAGATACCGTATTTCCTTGAATAGCTGCCGGGCATGTAATATACGCCTGCCTTGAATTACTGCCATGTAAAACTCGCTCTCCAAATTTATTAGCGCATGCTTACTTTAACCGCTGGTCAAATTTGTGACGTCACGAGTGACGCTTCCCCTGCCGTCATTTTCAAAATGGCAGAGGAGTATTTTTTTGCTTTAACTATGTGTAAACCAGGGGTCTTGTTCCGCAGCCATACAGATCAAACTAATGGTTGTGATATAAAACAATTTTAACACTCTTACTAATATGCGTCACACTCTATGAACCCTAACCAAACAGGAATAACTAACACATTTCTGGAAAACATTGGCTCTGTAACACATTATAAACGCAACATAAAAATTAACCAGAATTCCAATGCATCCATGACTCTTGGCCATATTATACACAAGCTAGCACTAAACACCCCTCTCCGTGCGTCGGTTGAGGTGGACGGGGTTGGGAGCGCGTGTATAATATAGCCACTATAATATAGTGGTATTTGCTTGGCACGATGTAATGCATTACATGTAAGGGTGTTCTACTTTGTGTATTGACATGGTAGGAGGCTGTATGATTTATGCGTAACGTGGTTGAGGCCAAATGCAGGTTGGCTCATAGAATCGCACTCTGCACTGAAAGATGGTGATGTGCGTACAGGGAAGAGAATGTAGTGCGTCAGGTTGGATGCAACATGGAGTTATGCTGAACGAAATGTGGCATTAATTTTACTCTTGGCCTTGGCTTGCCATCAAAGTAGGCCTATACGATATATAATATACTCATATATATATAATGATTTTGATTGGGGCTGGCCTTTTATTAATATCTTGATAATATCAGGCCATGTCACAATACATATCTCGATATTTTGCCTTAGCCTTGAATAAACATTTGATACATATAATCACAGCAGTATGATGATTCTGTGTCTACATTAAACCATTCTTGTTCATACTGCATTAATATATGCTAATTTTAAACGTTCATGCCGAGAGGGAAATCGCAACTTAATCAATTCACCAAAACTATATTTATTAAACAGTTATTAAGCGGTGGCACATACATTGATGTCATTTCAAAACAGAAAGTGCAAGATTGTCAGAGACCTTTTAAAACAAGCTATTAGTGCACTTTTGTGCATGATGTGACTAAGATGACATATCAAAACAACACTAAATTAAAGTGCACTTTTTGTACACAACGCCACTACAATAGTTTAAAACAAATAAAGTACACTTTTGTGCATAATGTCACACAAGATATTTCAATAACAGTCAAATAAAAATTAGCTGCATAATAGGAAATGAAATAGTGTATGTCCTTAGCTATGTGGTAGGTTCCGAAGGACCCTATCACCTTCTGTTTTTGACTAATTTTTTCATAAGGTGTTGATCTGTAAATGTTTGCCTCTGCATTTTGATGGTGTGGGCGTGTGGCACCGAATGGAGATGGTGACATGCGGAGTAATCCCTCTTCATTTTCTAGCAGGTGACTTTTCAAATGATGCTATATATTAACAGTAATGCTACTTTTTGTAGCAACGCTTTTGGCCCACACCTGACAAATTACGGTTGTCTGTTCGACATATTCCCGCTTGAAACCAAACCACCGCCAGACGATGGTCCCCCTGCTATTTTTCTTACGAATTAATTCTTCCTTCATTAGCACCTTCTTTCTCTCGTATTACCACATGCACGGCTGCGCCTGAGGGATCGAAGTTCCGTATCATCATCGCTTACGTGCAGCTAACGTTACCCATGCTGCTACCTCTCTGCTCTGCGAGGGCATATGACATTGTATTTAAACAAGGTGTGCTTGCTGTCTGTGAGAAGGAGAGACGGGAAAGAGCAAGAAGAGCCTACAGTGTAATGCCAGCAGCTAAAAGCAACTGCGTGAAAACATTTACTCGAATATCACGATATAGTCATTTTCTATATCGCAGAGACAAACCCGCGATATATTGTGTATATCGATATATACGATATATCTCGGGTTTGTCTCTGTGGATATAGAAAATGATTATATCGTAATATTCGAGTATATGTTCACACGCAGGACTTTTAGCTGCGGGCGTACACTTCAGGCTCTCCTCGCTCTTTCCTGTCTCTCCTTCTCGCAGACAAGCAGGCGCACATTCTTACATATGTCACAAACTGTCATGTCATATGTCACATACACGCCCTTGCAGGGCAAAGAGGTAGAGACGTGGCTAACGCTAGCTGCTAACGTAGCCGTACGAGAGAAAGATGGTGCGGATCTGGTAACAAATGAAGAAGGAATTAATTCCCAATAAAAACAGCAGGGGGTCCATCGTCTGGCGGTGGTTCGGCTTCAAGTCGGAATATGTCGAACAGACAACCGTAATTTGTCAAGTGTGGGGGGGAGTGTTGCTGTAAAAAGTAGCATTACTGCTAATATGTAGCATCATTTGTAAAGTCACTTGCTAGAGAATGAAGAGAATTTCATAACCTTAGTAACATACCACATAGTGAAGGACAAATACTATTTGATTTCCTATTATGCAGCTCATTTTTATTTGACACTTAAAATGTCTCTGACAATCTTGCAATTTATGTTTTGGAAATGACTTTAATGCTTGTGCCATTGCTTAATAACTTTAATAAATACACTTTTGGTCAATTGACTTAGTTATGATTTCCCTCTCTGCATGAAAGTTTAAAAGTAGCATATATGAATGCAGTATTAAGAAGAATGTTTTAATATAGACACGTAGAAACATCATACTTCTGTGATTATATGCATCAAGTGTTCATTCAAGGCCAAGGAAAAATATCATATTATACATCATATATCGCGATATGGCCTAAAAACATTGCGATATTAAAAAAGGGCAATATCACCCAACTCTCAGTAGGATACAATATTTTTGTAAGCCGCTGTAAATTACGGTTCAATTGCACAAGTAGTAGATCTCTGGCTGCCAATCAAAAGCAAGAATGGTCATTGATAAGGTGGACTAATATGTGGAATATGATTATACATACCCCAGTTTGATTCTTAACACCTAAAAAATTATAATAGCGGTAATCAAGACACGTGTTTTCATGTAATCATCGTAATATTACGTCAAAGCCAAAAGAGTACAGTATTGAGTAACAATGACAGCTAAAATACAATTGTTTTTTTTTTGTCACATTAGGCCCCTTTTACATATTACTTTAGTCCAAGTTAAGTGCGAGAAAAGAGGACTTTGATGACCTACTAACCGCGCAAGCTCTTCGGCGTGACTGACCAATGGCAGCTCGGTGTCTTTACTCGTGGAGGACATAGCTGACATGGCCGGATGGTCCCGTGATTAATTCAAATAAATAATAACAACACTGCAAGCAGACCACGTTAGTAATTTATAGCGTGTTTGAATGTATAACAACGTTATTTAAAATAGATTCAAATTAAATTGTTGTCGTTTCAGGAGCGAGCACGAGCACGCCGCCATGGAGCTACACAGTCACACCAACATGATGATGCCGTTGACCAAAGGTGTTAATCGCTATCAAAAGGCTTCCAGTCAACCATGACTCCTGTTTTTGATCGAAACCCGCTGAGCTTTAAACAAATGAAAATAAAGTGGAGGGAAATTTAAGAAAAAGCGAGAGCATAAGAGCGAAGCAGGCAGGCCGACACTCACCAAGTTGGAAAAGTTGTAGTTTCCTCAAACGCCTCACGTCTCAGCTCCGGTGCAGCCAACGTGGGTGGGTCGGGCACAACTGTTGCACCGCCCGTCTTTATTCTTTCTATTTGTACTAATTCGTCGATTTTCGAAGTGGCAAACAACAGATAAGGCTGAGGAGCGGCGCCACAGGGCTACTGGTGCTCGCCCGCATCGACCGACTCCGCTGCGCGTGTACGTGGTTGGAGCCAAGAAGGCGCATGCACGCTATCAGCGCTCCTCCCCCTTCCCGCTTCCACCAATGGCGCTGGATCCACCAGGAAAAGCGGGAGTTTTTTTTTTCGCTATGTGGTAAATAATAAATGATAACAAACTCCAGAATATTCTCCGTTAAAATATTCCAGAAACTTTCTTGGCTTCCTCGTCGTCGTCTACCTGCTCGTAACCACACACACACGCACACACACATACACACACACATTGGCGCGAGGGGCTGTGACGTCACACCCTCAGTATGGCGCCACAGCTCCAGTGGGCCAATGCATGCTTCTTCCGGGTTGCTGAGTCCTTTCCACGGCTTTTCTTCAAAGTTGAAATAAATGTGGATTAATAATCGTTATGATAAAAAAAAATGCGACGAACTACACAATAAGCATTTTGTGGGAGTTTCTGGTTTGAACGACACAAACGTGTTTTGCTACGTCGCCATTGGTTGCCACTCTACTGTATTGTGACAAAAAATGGTGGAGCCGCGACACTCCAGTATACTCGGTAACATTTCAAATATTGAATATATTACATTTATTAAACCAATAAGTGGATCTCAACGACCTTAGATTAAGGATGAAAACCTCTATTTACCTACCACATTAGTGATATCTTAATAATGGCTCACTAGCTGGTAGTGTTGTATATAGCTGTGTTGTTCTTTACAACTGTTAGCCTATATACTATTAGCATTAAAAATATAGTTTAAAGAAATTATACATTTCACAAGTAATAGACACTTTAAGTATGCATAATCTAATAGAATAACTACCCATACAATTCACAATAATGTTGCGCTTATTGCATCCTTTTTTATGATTAAAAATATTGGCATTTAGTAAAAAATACTAATAATAAATAAACCAATAAAAATAAAACAAGAATGTACTCAGCAATGCGAGCTTCAATAAAAGAATCATCAAACGGTGGGTGTCCTTTTTATATTTACCTGCATTGTCTTATTAAAAAATATGACCTTGTTTGGCAGAAAATCATGTAAGCATTTTTACTAAAAAAAAATATTGCATGAACAGTTAACACATGTTTTACGTTTTGTGATGAGTTGACACTAGAATTATTTATACAGTCCTGCAATAGTAAAAGGCACATACAGTAGTATAAAACAGTAATTAGGATTTTGTTTTAAATGTATACAAACATTGGTTGGTATGTCTGATTATATATATTTTTACATTATAAAACCAAATAATACAAGAAATACTATTAATTTATACATGCAACCGGTTTACTGAAGAAAAGGACACCGTTTTTGAGAAAAATAAAGAGCTATTTCCTCAAAAACCCAAAACTATATATATTTTTTGATGAATATGCACTATTTTATATTATATAAATAATGTATTAGGCAAATAAAACCAGTAGTGTGTTATAGAAACGTTTTGCAATAAACTATTTTTTTCAGGGGCGTTGAGGATTACATTGTGCAATGTTTTTTTTTTTTTTATAAAGCAATAAAAATAAAACAAGAATGTACACAGCAATGCGAGCTTCAATAAGAGAATCATCAAACGGTGGGTGTCCTTTTTATATTTACCTGCATTGTCTTATTAAAAGATATGACCTTGTTTGGCAGAAAATCATGCGAACATGTTACTAAAAAAAACATTGCATGAACAGTTAACTCATGTTTTACGTTTTGTGATGAGTTGACACTGGAATTATTTATACAGTCCTGCAATAGTAAAAGGCACATACAGTAGTATAAAACAGTAATTAGGATTTTTTTTTTTATGTATACAAACACTAGTTGGTATGTCTGATTATATATATATATATATATATATATATATATATATCAATCAATCAATCAATGTTTACTTATATAGCCCTAAATCACTAGTGTCTCAAAGGGCTGCACAAACCACCACGACATCCTCGGTAGGCCCACATAAGGGCAAGGAAAACTCACACCCAGTGGGACATCGGTGACAATAATGACTATGAGAACCTTAGAGAGGAGGAAAGCAATGGATGTCGAGTGGGTCTAACATGATACTGTGAAAGTTCAATCCACAATGGATCCAACACAGTCGCGAGAGTCCAGTCCAAAGCGGATCCAACACAGCAGCGAGAGTCCCGTTCACAGCGGAGCCAGCAGGAAACCATCCCAAGCGGAGGCGGATCAGCAGCGCAGAGATGTCCCCAGCCGATACACAGGCAAGCAGTACATGGCCACCGGATCGGACCGGACCCCCTCCACAAGGGAGAGTGGGACATAGAAGAAAAAGAAAAGAAACGGCAGATCAACTGGTCTAAAAAGGGTGTCTATTTAAAGGCTAGAGTATACAAATGAGTTTTAAGGTGAGACTTAAATGCTTCTACTGAGGTGGCATCTCGAACTGTTACCGGGAGGGCATTCCAGAGTACTGGAGCCCGAACGGAAAACGCTCTATAGCCCGCAGACTTTTTTTGGGCTTTGGGAATCACTAACAAGCCGGAGTCCTTTGAACGCAGATTTCTTGCCGGGACATATGGTACAATACAATCGGCAAGATAGGATGGAGCTAGACCGTGTAGTATTTTATACGTAAGTAGTAAAACCTTAAAGTCACATCTTAAGTGCACAGGAAGCCAGTGCAGGTGAGCCAGTACAGGCGTAATGTGATCAAACGTTCTTGTTCTTGTCAAAAGTCTAGCAGCCGCATTTTGTACCAACTGTAATCTTTTAATGCTAGACATGGGGAGACCCGAAAATAATACGTTACAGTAGTCGAGGCGAGACGTAACAAACGCATGGATAATGATCTCAGCGTCTTTAGTGGACAGAATGGAGCGAATTTTAGCGATATTACGGAGATGAAAGAAGGCCGTTTTAGTAACGCTTTTAATGTGTGCCTCAAAGGAGAGAGTTGGGTCGAAGATAATACCCAGATTCTTTACCGTGTCGGCTTGTTTAATTGTTTGGTTGTCAAATGTTAGAGTTGTATTATTAAATAGAGTTCGGTGTCTAGCAGGACCGATAATCAGCATTTCCGTTTTTTTGGCGTTGAGTTGCAAAAAGTTAGCGGACATCCATTGTTTAATTTCATTAAGACACGCCTCCAGCTGACTACAATCCGGCGTGTTGGTCAGCTTTAGGGGCATGTAGAGTTGGGTGTCATCAGCATAACAGTGAAAGCTAATACCGTATTTGCGTATGATGTCACCTAGCGGCAGCATGTAGATGCTGAAGAGTTCAGGGCCAAGGACCGAACCCTGGGGAACTCCACACGTTACCTTAACGTAGTCCGAGGTCACATTGTTATGGGAGACACACTGCATCCTATCAGTAAGATAAGAGTTAAACCAAGACAGGGCTAAGTCTGACATACCAATTCGTGTTTTGATACGTTCTAATAAAATATTATGATCGACGGTATCGAAAGCAGCGCTAAGATCGAGGAGCAGCAACATAGATGACGCATCAGAATCCATCGTTAGCAATAGATCATTAGTCATTTTTGCGAGGGCTGTCTCCGTGGAGTGATTTGCCCTGAAACCGGATTGAAAGGTTTCACATAGATTGTTAGACGCTATATATATATATATATACATTATAAAACCAAATAATACAAGAAATACAATTAATATATACATGCAACTGGTTTACTGAAGAAAAGGACACAGTTTTTGAGAAAAATAAAAAGCTATTTCTTCAAAAACTCAGAACTTTATATTTTTATTGATGAATATGCACTCTTTTATATTATGTAAATAATATATTAGGCAAATAAAACCAGTAGTGTGTAATAGAAATGTTTTGCAATAAACTTTTTTTTTCAGGGGCGTTGAGGATTATAATGTGCAATGTT
Organism: Nerophis ophidion; assembly: GCF_033978795.1. Classification (NCBI taxonomy): domain Eukaryota; kingdom Metazoa; phylum Chordata; class Actinopteri; order Syngnathiformes; family Syngnathidae; genus Nerophis; species Nerophis ophidion. The sequence continues at coordinate 44,736,152 of NC_084615.1, forward strand.
TTTTTTTTTTAATATGGAGTGTGGAAAATGCATTCAGTAGGGTCTTTTGGATAAAACTAAATATGATTACACAAAAAATACACAACCCATTTTGTGGAGGGATGTCTCACATGATTACAATGATATGTTTAAGGTTTTCTCTATGTTTATTTTCACAAATATCTGTGATTTTGTCCACATCGCCAAATTATTGATAATCATGGTACGTCTATGTACAGAGGTACCTCAGGTTTTTGTTAGTAATCTGTTTCAAAAGGTGCGACAAAGACCTTATCAGACAAAAAAACTTATGAATTGTTTACATTAGAAATAATGTCAATCCAATTAATCTGTTGCAGGCACCCAAATATATTAAAACAAACCACATTTTTTCAGGATAATTCTTGTTTAACATAGAGAAAACAATATAAATGTGTATAAATTACAAATAAATGGATAAATGAATAATTACCAAAACCTCTGCCTTTGTTGAAGGCTTTTGTTGGCGAAGACGGTGATGAGTGCCAAGGGAGGAGAAAAAGGGAGAGCCACACAGACATCACCCTTGTAACTTGGGGCCATTTCTTTCTTGAATGTTTTAGTGTTTCTCACCTTTATGGGAGAAGGCGCTTCTTTTTAAAAATGTGCCTATCAATGACAATCCCAATGTAAGACAAGAACACATAGATTTTTTTTTTTAATGCATTATAATTTGTAATATTCGACTTGTACAAGGTGGCTACCATTGTAGCTAATGGGAGTCATCTATTCCGCCCATGAAGCCTTCTAAAAACATCCAAAATCTGCCAGCAATATTCCATTTACGTGTTGTGAACTGAATACAAACCAAGTTATTATAAGAACTAACGCAGAGGAACTACTTTTAGCTGCGTCTTGACAACAGAGGCGTAACTAGCTTATGCAGCTATTTACATTGTGTTAGATGCAAATATAAATGGAATAATACAATGATTTGCAAATCTTTTTTAACCCATATTCAATTGAATGCACTACAAAGACAAGACATCTGATGTTCAAACTCATAAGCTTTTTTTTTTTGCAAATAATAATGAACTTAGAATTTCAGGACTGCAACTCGTGCCAAAGTAGTTGGGAAAGGCCATGTTCACCACTGTGTTAAATCACCTTTTCTTTTAACAACACTCATTTAACAACACTCAATAAACATTTGGGAACTGAGGAAACTAATTGTTAAAGCTTTGAAAGTGGAATTCTTTCCCATTCTTGTTTTATGTAGAGCTTCAGTCGTTCAACAGTCCGGGGTCTCTGCTGTCATATTTTACGCTTCATAATGCGCCACACATTTTCGATGGGAGACAAGTCTGGACTGCAGGCGGGCCAAGAAAGTACACACACTCTTTTTTTATGAAGCCACGCTGTTGTAACACGTGCTGAATGTGGCTTGGCATTGTCTTGCTGAAATAAGCAGGGGCGTCCATGAAAAAGACGGCGCTTAGATGGCAGCATATGTTCTTCCAAAACCTGTATGTACCTTTCAGCATTAATGGTGCCTTTACAGATGTGTAAGTTACCCGTGAATTGGGCACTAATGCACCAACATACCATCACAGATGCTGGCTTTTGAACTTTGCGTCGATAACAGTCTGGATGGTTCGCTTCTCCTTTGGTCCGGATGACACAATGTCGAATATTTCCAAAAACAATTTGAAATGTGGTCTCGTCAGACCACAGAACACTTTTCCACTTTGCATCAGTCCATCTTAGATGATGTCTGCCCCAGAGAAGCCGGCAGCGTTTCTGGATGTTGTTGATAAATGGCTCCCGCTTTGCATAGTAGAGCTTTAACTTGCACTTACAGATGTAGCGACAATCTGTATTTAGTGACAGTGGTTTTCTGAAGTCTTCCTGAGCCAATGTGGTGATATCCTATAGAGATTGATGTCAGTTGTTGATTCAGTGCCATCTGAGGGATCGAAGGTCACTGTCATTCAATGTTGGTTTACGGCCAGGGCGCTTACGTGGAGTGATTTCTCTAGATTCTCTGAACCTTTTGATGATATTATGGACCGTATTTGTTGAAATCCCTACATTTCTTGCAATTGCACTTTGAGAAACGTTGTTCTTAAACTGTTTGACTATTTGCTCACACAGTTGTGGACAAAGGTCTGTACCTCGCCCCATCCTTTGAAAGACTGAGCATTTTTTGGGAAGCTGTTTTTTATACCCAATCATGGCACCCACCTGTTCCCAATTAGCTTGCACACCTGTGGGATATTCAAAATAAGTGTTTGATGAGCATTCCTCAACTTTATCAGTATTTATTCCCACATTTCCCAACTTCTTTGTCACGTGTTGCCGGCGTCAAATTCTAAAGTTAATGATTATTTGCACAAAAAAAAATGTTTTTCAGTTTGAACATCAAATATTTTGTGTTTATAGCATATTCAACTTAATATGGGTTGAAAATGATTTGCAAATCATTGTATTCTGTTCATATTTACATCTAACACAATTTCCCAACTCATATGGAAACAGGGTTTGTATATTTGGTTGGTAGTAATACCAAAATTTGCAGTATTGCCCACCCACACAGAAGCATGGAGTCCCACACCCATCTATTCCTAACATCTTACGTCAGTCTCCACAGACCAAAAATTAGTCTGCATGCAAAATAACTGACATACAAACAAACAAAAATAAGTTGCTTCACAATTCTCCCACTTTTAAGATGGGAGGAAGATTCTTAAGCTACTTTCTTCTCAGGTTCCTGGCGGAGAACAAGCGATTCCCAATTCCGTACACATATGGACTGATGGACGTATAAGACGTAGATATGAAGAACTCAATTTCCGGCCAAAATGGGACATCCTTGGAGTTGAAAGTTAACTGGAAGACCAGATAGAGAGTCCAGTCCACCTGAAAGAGTGCCATGGCCGCCAGGACAGCAAGTGTGCTACGGTGAAACCACCTTCCGTTATGCTTTCTAACAATCTGCGTCGAGTCACTCACGCTGGCAATAGGCTCCACAATTGTCCTGTGGCTTAGCAGCACGGTGGCGATGAGGCCGCTGGTAAGCGTGACGATGATCATCGGTAGCAGATTGCACAACAGGATAAAGACGTATTTGTAAATGCAGTTGATTGTTGGACTGTCATGGTTGCGGCAAAGGAAGAAGTCTGGTGGGCATCCTGTGTTGTTCCTCGTGAGGTTCCCCACCTTTCCTTGCAGGTTCATGACAAAAACAGGGACACTCAGGAGGACTGAACTCCCGACGCAAAGCCCACTCACTATCCATGCTGCTCGGGTGTTGTCCAGGTAGATGCGGATGTGGACCCTTTTGTAGGCATTTCTCATCTTCTGGTAGCGATAGACGCTAATGAGGACGGTAAAGAGAATGCTGCTGATTTCTCCAAACACGGTTAAGAATTTTAGCGAGCGACAGTACCAAACGTCTGAGACTGCTGAGGAGAACTGAAGGGCGTCGTAGATGTTGACAATGAGAATCTCCTCCAGGTTGGCCGTGGCCAGTCCCATAAGAAAGAGCTCGAATGTTTTGAGAGAGGAGACCCTGGTGTGAATGATGGAAAGGATGAGGACCACATTACCTAGCAGCCCAATGCAGGAGATGACGACTCTGAGGGTCAGGAGGTAAAAGGAAAAGTCAAGCATGATTGAATGGAAGGTAGATCAATGACTTCTCTCTTTGGAGCATCGGAGAGGAGACGCTTGTTATCAAAGCTTTCAGAGATGTGACACAAGTCAAAAGAGAGAGAGGTTGCGATGATTGCTCATTATAAAGACAGCAAAAGGAACCTTGTGGAAATATTTGAAAGCTGGGAGTCATTAAAGTTTCACCTCTGAGCTTTTCAAAGCGTCATCCAGAGACCAGGGACTGATTTAAGGCACAGACATGTTTGCTTTGGTTCCACTGGTCTACATAAATGCACTTGTACTTGTTGAGTGCTTAGTTTTGTAATCACACTCTAAAAATTATTGATTTAAACTGTTACCTCCAGTAAGTACAACTGCATACAAGTTAAAAGACCAAACATTATGCAAATGTATTATGGAATAATGTGTTAACAGTACATGTATTGTCTTCAACTAAGGATTTTAATAGTCGAATCAGATTTTTTGATTTGCCCAACATTTTTAAAAATAAAAAGTGCACTTTTTTCAATTTTGCCTATCATACACAATCCTTATGCGAGACAAGAACGCACATGTTTTTCTCTTTTCTGTGCATCTAAATAGTAAAAACTGCTACTACAAGGCAGCTAACAATGCATGCAGATAATGGGGAGTCATCCAATCTGGATATAAAAAGCTCTAAAAACATCAAAATACCTTCAACAAGATTGCAAGGAGGGCAGCCTTGATGCACGGGCTTACATGGGCTGGCGTCCAGAGACCCCCACCAATCAGGGGCCCCGATTTTGACAGCACAATGCCATGCTTTGTGTTAAAAGCTGTCAATCACTGCTTCGTGTAGTGATTGTGTGCTCTTGTTCTCAGTTGCATTGTGGGGCGTAGTGGGTAGAGCGGCCGTGCCGGAAACCTGAGGGTTGCAGGTTCGCTTCCCACCTATTTACATCCAAATCGCTGCCGTTGTGTCCTTGATCAGGACACTTTACCCTTGCCCCCGGTGCCGCTCACACTGGTGAATGAATGATGAATGAATGATTGGTGGTGGTCGGAGGGGCCGTAGGCGCAAACTGTCAGCCACGCTTCCGTCAGTCTACCCCAGGGCAGCTGTGGCTACATATGTAGCTTACCACCACCAGGTGTGAATGAATGATGGGTTCCCACTTCTCTGTGAGCGCTTTGAGTATCTCACAAAAGAAAAGCGTGATATAAATCTAATCCATTATTATTATTATTATTATTGTTTTTTCCTATTGCTATATGCTGGTGTGAGAGGCAAGAATGCTGCCTACTGAGCTAAAATCACAGGCAATAACCCAGACCGCCAGCACTACTTTTGAAGTTGACTGGCTTCTGTTACACTCGCACAGACGTGCATGCGCCCAATGCATGTACAAAATGATTTTGAAAATGAATGATAATTTTGCATTGTTGCTGTTAGTATGTCTAATTTTGATTCTGATTTTGTTGCGTAAAATCACAATTTTTTTTCTCAAACTGTGTTGTACTTTACTTACAATACCACTGTAAAGTGCTGCCCAGACTTTAAAAACCCTTTTTGTCCTTAAAGTCTCCTGTTTAGTAACTCTTGGCCTTACTGGTGAAGTACGAAACCGTACAAAGACAAGTGGATAAAATGAAAGCAGCATGCTGCCATTGTTCAGTAGAGATGCTGAAACTAAAAATAATGCACTTCAGTCATTAAGGAACTTTACTTTCCTAAAACTAAAATGATACTTAGTGTTCAAACTGTTATTATTGTACTGGTAATTTTTGTTCTCATAACCTACCAAACCATGATTTAAAATATCGCTAACACAACAAGGGACTCCTCCCAGTAGCTCCATCCACTCGGCAGATGACTTTATGAATTTCTTTAATAAGAAAATTTAACTCATTAAAAAGAAGATAAAAGACCACGCATCCCAGCTACAACTGGGTTCTATTAACTCAGATACGAATGTATATATGACGGATATTGCCCTCCAAAATAACCTCTCTCTTTTTGATGAAACAACATTAGAGGACACCTGCGACGTGTAAATGGGACAAAACAAACAACATGTTTATTAGACCCACTTCCTGGGAAACTTATCAAGGAGCTGTTTGTAATGTTAGGCCCATCAGTGTTAAATATCATAAACTTATCACTTTCCTCTGACACTGCTCCCCTAGTATTAACAAAATAGGTTATTCGTCCTCTGCTCAAAAGACCTAACCTCGATCCTGACCTCATGGTAAACTACCGGCCGGTGTCCCCCCTTCCCTTTATCTCGAAAATCCTCCAAAAAATTGTTGCACAGCAGCTAAAGTAACCATTTGTTACGGTTCAAACATCTGCCACCTCTCAGTTAGTGTCCGCCCTGAGATTGGTAGGTCGTGAGTTCAAATCCCGGCCGAGTCCTACCAAAGACTATAAAAATGGGACCCATTACCTCCCTGCTTGGCACTCAGCATTAAGGGTTGGAATTGGGGGTTAAATCACCATAAAGGATTTAACCCCCACCGCCACCGCTGCTGCCCACTGCTCCCCTCACCTCCCAGGGGGTGATCAAGGGTGATCTTTAACTCTGCTGCGCGCTCCGCTGAGCGCGACTCGGAACACGCCCATGGACGTTCCTCTCCTGCACTCACTCTACAATCAACACACCTTACACTGATGAGATCCCTGCCTTCTTTAGCCAGCATGTCCTGCTTTCCAGTGCCAGAACATAGCTACTTGTACATCTACAGTAAGCCTCACACATATGTAGCTTCCTTGCCTATGTGATTCCTCGCTCTTTGTGTCTCCCCGCCATTGTGCTCATTCTGTCTTGTCCTCTGTCGTTTTCTAGCAGCCCTTCATCATTGCCTGGTTTCGAGCTGTGTGTCTCGTCTCCCCGGGCCCACTCTGGACTTCCTGCTGCCTTCCCGAATCTCGACCTCACGCCTGCCCACGAACAACGGCGCATCGCTCCAGCCCCTGATCACGTGCCTGTCCCCGGACCTCAGAGCCTGCCTTGCCCTTTCTGAACTTCCGCACCTATCTCAACAGGCGCCTTCACCACCTGGTAACACTGTACATATAATCGCTCAAAATAGTCACACCATATATATTTGGATTAGTCACACATTTCATTCTTGTACATTAATAAACACGCTGAAAGCTAAACAACGTCCCTGCGTCCGTGCTGTCTCCTTCTCCACTGTCCGGTTACACACTTAGCGTCTAACAATCTCTGTGAACCCTTACAGCCCGGTTTCAGGGCAAATCACTCAATGGAGACAGCCCATGCAAAAATGACTAATGATCTATTGCTAACAATGGATACTGACGCGTCATCCATGTTGCTGCTTTCGATACCGTCGATCAAAATATTTTATTACAGCGTATCAAAACTCGTATTGGTATGTCAGACGTCAGACTTGCCTTAGTTTAAAAACTCCTATCTTACTGACAGGATGCACTGCGTTTCCCAGAACAATGTGACCTCTGAGTATGTTAAAGTAACGTGCGAAGTTCCACAGAGTTCGGTTCTTAGCCCTGCACTCTTCAGCATCTATATGCTGCCGCTAGGTAACCTCATACGCAAATACGGTGTTAGCTTTCACTGTTATGCTGATGACACCCAACTCTACATGCCCCTAAAGCTGACCAACATGCCGGATTGTAGTCACCTGGAGGCGTGTCTAAATGAAACTAAACAATGGATGTCCACTAACTTTTTGCAACTCAAAGCTAAGAAAACGGAAATGCTGATAATCGGTCCTGCTAGACCAGGAGTGGGCATTACGTCGATCGCGAGCTACCGGTCGATCGTGGAGGATGTGTCAGTTGATCGCAAGCCAGGCATTAAAAAATAGACGTAAAAATGAGCAATCACCAATCTTCACTAAGACTTCACTTTCGTCAGTTGTTTGACATTTTCGGCACCCGAGGATCTTGTGAGATGACGCTGGCTGCTGCGAACTCATTATTAAGTAAAAAATCACTGACAGGACGGAGAGAAACACTTTTTATTTCAAAAGACTCTTGGGCCGTACCTGCTGTCAAAACTTTAAAGACCGACTGCACAGTTCCTGTCTTCACCATAAAAGACCTGCTTCATCCTGCCTGTGCTAACAAAATAAGAGTCTCAGAAAGCTAGTGTACACAAGCTAGCAAACTACGGAGTTTGATGCCAATGTATTTCTTATAAAATTGTTGCAGCTTTCTTGCTTCCGGCGCCTAGACCGTAGTCAAGGAGCGCAGGGGAGACACTTCTCCAGGGCTGATGGATTTTTGGGGCAACACCCTTCACTTCACCCGGCAGTGGGTCTTCACAGTTCTGGACTCCAGGGCAAAATGACGAGTCCAGCGATTAGTTGCAAATCTTGACTTTTTATATACGTCTTGCACACAGTCAAAATCCCACACAAAAACACTAGCCACTCCCCCGCCCTCAGCGACCGCTCCCTCTCCTCTCTCGCCCAAACACTCACTGACGTCACTCACCTTCTGTCACACATATGCTACTCTCATAACAAAGTGTTTAAAAACGAGTATACAACTTGGACAAATGAGATGCCAAATCCAACCACTTTCATGTGGTATTGGACAAAAAGGAGGACTTTTTCTCCTCCATTTAAAATTCTCATGTTATCAGCACCACTGTCTAATTCCAATCAATGCAAGTCATCAGAATCAGGTAATACACCAATGTGAACGACTCCACCCGTCACCGTGTGGGTTGCATGGACCATTTAGGTAGGACATCACGTCCAGCAGGTTTGACTCTTTTATTTTTTCAAAAAAAGCTTCTGCGCCAATATCGATCGGGCCACTTTCCAGCGCCTCCTCCTCTGCTGCTCGTCTCGGCTGGCTTTTCGGCTGCTGGTGACGTTGTCTTCCCGGGGGCTCATTGTTTGCGTGTTCATGTTGTCTGTTCGTTGCTTCTGCTCTCTCTCCTTCCTCCTTCTCCCCTCTAAAATGCTGCGATGAGATGGACAGATTGAGACCCGGTATGTGTGTTACGCACTTGACTTTGATTGATGCGGCGTTGTTCCTGGCACGCCCCGCCTCCTTGTTCCGCTGCATACTCTGCCTCCTGGCCGCCATCTTGAGCCGGGCCCGTCGATCCGTCTTTCCACAGTCCTCCATCGCCAAACTCAAGCCGGGCCTCAGTCCGGCTGAGCCTACTCCCCCATCCCTTTTCTGAAGGAACGGGGGAAAAAAACTGCCCCGGCCACCTGTCTTCTCCTTGCCTTCTTTGTCTTTCCCTTTTTCTTTGTCTTTTCCTTTTTCTTTGTCTTCTTTGTCTTTCCCTTTTTCTTTGTCTTCTTTGTTTTTTCCTGTTTCTTTGTCTTCTCGAACTTCAATTTCTTTGACTTATTCTTTGTCCTTTTTGCCTTCTTCTTCATCCTCTTTGACTCCTTCTTAGTCCTCTATGACTCTTTTGTCCACTTTGACTCCTTATTTGTCCTCTTTGACTCTTTCTTTATTCTCTTTGACTTCTTATTCATCCTCTTTGACTTCTTATTTGTCCTCTTTGACTTCCTTTTTGTCCTCTTTGACTTCTTCTTTGTCCTTTTTGACTTCTTCTTTGTCCTTTTCTTAAATTTCTTCAAGCATTTCGTCTTCTTTCCCCATTTCCTGAGTTTATTCAACTATTTCTTCTTCTCTATCATTTTGTTAAACTCCAACTTCTTCTTTAACTTCTTCTTCATCTTCACCTTCTTCTTCTTCAACTTCTTCTTCAGCTTCAGCATTTTCTTAAATTTCTTCAAGTATTTATTCTTCTTTCTAAATTAATTGAGTTTCTTTAACTTCTTCTTCTTTAACTTCTTCTTCATCTTCAACTTCTTCTTCATCTTCATCATTTTCTTGAATTTCTTCAAGTATTTCTTCATCCTTTTTAATTTCTTGGGTTTCTTCACCTATTTCTTTTTCTCTATCATTTTCTTGAATTTCAACTTCTTTAACTTCTTCATAATCTTCACCTTCTTCTTTATCGTCAACTTCTGCTTCATTTTCAACTTCTTCTTCATCTTCATCATTTTCTTGAATTTCTTCGAGTATTTCTTCTTCTTTCTCAATTTCTTGAGTTTCTTTAACTTCTTCTTCATCTTCATAATTTTCTTGAATTTCTTCATGTATTTCTTCTTTCTCAATTTCTTAAATTTCTTTAACTTCTTCATCTTCAACTTCATCTTCATTTCCTAATTGAATTTCTTCAAGTATTTCTTTTTCTTTCTCAATATTTTGAGTTTCTTCAACTATTTATTTTTCTTTATTATATTTGATTTCTGCTTCAACTTGTTCTTCGTCCTCTTCTTTAACATACATTTTATCCTCATCGTAATCTTCCTCATCGTGGTAATCGCCATCGTCAACGTAAACTTCATCCTCAAAATAAACTCCTTCAACGTAAATTTGTTCGATGTAAACTTCTTCATCAAAATCATTTTCTACCTTTTCAGCTGCATGCTCCACTGGCTGTGCATCTGTTTCTTCAGCAGAGGGTGCCTCCTCTGAACCTCCGTCTGTCTTTTTATCTTCGGGGGGGTCATTCACTGCCCCCCCATTTGGTCCGCCAGTGCTTGTAGAAGCTGGCAACTCTGACGCTCTTTCTCCTCCAGTTTGCTGAACTCCGCGACGAGCGTCCAGAGGAAGTCATCCTCCCATGCCTCCGATGGTCCACCAGCGTTGGGCGCCAGTTGTGAACGACTCCAGTCGTCACCGTGTGGGTTGCATGGACCATTTAGGTAGGACATCACGTCCAGCAGGTTTGACTCTTTTATTTTTTCAAATAAAGCTTCTGCGTCAATATCGATCGGGCCACTTTTCAGCGCTTCCTCCTCTGCTGCTCGTTTCGACTGGCTTTTTGGCTGCCGGTGACGTCGTCTTCCCCGGGGATCAATGTTTGCTCATTCGTGTTGTCTGTTCGTTGCTTCTGCTCCGCTGTGGACATTCCAACTCTCTCTCTTTCCTTCCTCCTTCTGCCCTCTTAAATGTTGCGAGGAGATGGACAGATTGAGACCCTGTGTGTGTGTTACGCACCTGACTTTGATTGTGATTGCCTCCTTGTTCCGCTGCATACTCCGCCTCCTGGCTGCCATCTTGAGCCGGGCCAAAGTGAGCCCCGCCCAGCCGTCGGCCCGTCGGCTCCATCTCTCCACAACCAACTTACTGTATATTCTTGTCTTCATGAAAGAAAGAAATCTATATGTGTTAAACATGCTTGTATTATCATTAAACACCATTAACTTTTTAACAAACATTTGTCTTTCATAAATAAATAGATATAAATTATAAATATGAATGAGGTAGATCTTCTCGACTTGGTTAATTGAAAAGTAGCTCGCCTGCAGAAAAAGTGTGGGCCCCCTGTGTTAGACAGTGGCACGTATTTATTAAACCACATTAACATTAGACAACCAAACAATTACACAAGGCGACTCTGTAAAGATTGTCTGTTTTATCTTCTACCCAAATCTCTCGTTTGAGCCACACATTAGCACATCAGTGTTACTAAGGCAAGTTTACACTAAGTCGCATAACCCCTTAAACGAATAATTATTTAGTCGAAGCGCCATTACAGCCAAACTAAATCACTGTGTAAGGTTCTTCTAGCTCCATCTTGCTTGCTGATTGTATTATACCATATGTGCCCGACAGAAATCTGCTTTATAAGAACTCCAGCTGATTACTGAATCTCAGAAGCCCAAAAAAGTGTGCAGGTTTTAGAATGTTTTCTATTTGAGCTCAAGCACTCTGAAAAGCACTACCAATAACAGTTAGAGATGCTACCTTAGTAGAAGCATTTAAGTCCCATCTTAAAACTAATTTATACACCCTAGCTTTTAGATAGATCCCTTTTTAGTCCCTGTCTACATTAAGCCGGATGACTCCTTCAACAAATAATTATTTAGCCTAAGCCTCGTCTCAGCCAAACTAAATCATTGTTTAAGGTTCCCCTCCTTGGATAATTTTTTACACGAGTAAGTGCGCTGTGTATTTCTTGAATCACCGGCTCTTAGCTTTGTATGGACTCATTGATCGTTTACAAACTGAGTTTGGAGAGGAAGTGAAGTCAGAAATACAGCGTCCCACACAGGAAGTGATGTCAGAAAGAACGCGCCACAGCCAGCTTCATAACAACTGGATCTAACCACGGGAAAGATGGAGACAAGTCATCCAGACATGCCGTGTTTCTCCTTCCTTTACATGTGTAGACGCTTGTGGAAATCGTACATGAATACCTTAAGATATGAAAACTCGCGATTGCAGCTCTTTCGGATACGACACATCTCAGACGGCAAGAGAACTTTTGAATGTTCGGGTCAGCTGTAATTCTACTTAACGAAAAACTTTGTCCATTTGTAGATTAGGAGACTATGAGAATACGGTCTCCCGTGGATTTGATAAAAAAGGTAGCTTGTGGTTTGTGTTACCTGGCCGACAAGTGACGACTACGGAAAACAGCAAATGCATTTGGACTTTATTGTCCGCCATGTATGTCGCAGACTCAACGTCTAGGTCCAGAGTATATAAAGTCACCAAAAACAAATGGACAATGAAGGTGAAGGCAAAAGAGTGAGGAGTGTCCTGACCTGATATCTAAATCCCTAGATTAATTGTTGTAAAACGTTAGTTATCACATTGTTTATTTTCACATTTCCATTAAAAATGTGATTAATTTATGATAGCTCAGGAGTTATTCACTACAATAGGCTCCACATCACACTGGATTTTGGTTAATTGAAATACCACAACACTAGATATTGTTCAGATAAGTTAAATTTGATTTAAGAACTTGCACATAAAACAACACTGGAGGTGACTATGACGTGCACCTTTTCTGCACTAGGTCGCGTTTCGCAGGCAGACGGAGGAATAGAGGGGGTCTAAACGACCATTGTGAGTCTGTGGATAACGATAAGGTTAGGTGGGATTTACCCTGGATAACCTTAGTGTAGAAGGGGCCTTAGACAAGTTGATCTGCCACCTCTCTTGTCTGCTCTTCCCCACTCTCATGCATGTAGTGGTTCTTAGGTAGCCATGGATCAGCTTTCAAAGAGGACCCGCTAGCTGTTCCAAGTCAGGACCTGGTGTGGACCATTACTCTATGCATCAGTTGGTGACGTGTCTGCGTTGCCGACTTATCTACATGCAAGAAGATCCTCCTGCTGACCTCCCTATAGACTGGACTCTCACATTATGAAGTTGGGGACCGGGGTGGACAACTCCTGTATGCATCAGTCGGTGACATCTCGGCGCTCCGACTTGTCTACATACAAGAGGATCCCCTGGTGACCTCCCTATAAACTGGACTCTCACTCCATTAACCGTATCCACTTGGCACCCATTGCACTGGTCAGTCAGGGGGGGTACCCACATATACGGTCCCTTCCAAGGTTTGTCATTGTTACAATTGGGTTTAGTTTTTTCTTGCCTGGATGTGGGATCAGATCCGATGCCGTTCTGGTTTGTGAAGCCCTTTGAGGAATTTGTGATTAAGGGCTATAAAAAAAAACATTGTGTGATTTATTGAATTACAGGAAATGGAGGAACCTAATGAAGGGGTGCCTAGAGTTGAACTGGGGCATTCCCGATGTGCAGTCATCTGCCCTACTATTGAACTACACACCCTGCGCATATGGAAGGGCAGGCATTTCAGAAAGTCATTGAAACTCTTTAGGTTCGTGATAAGACGGGGGTCTCCGTCCTTATTTGGAACCAGGAAGTAGGTTAAAAAAAACCTTGGTACATCTTGCTGCCTGGTACGTGTGTTATTGAAGGGGACCAAGACCTCCGCCACAAGTGACTGGCAATCAGTCATGTCGCTTAAGAGGGTAAAAATGATTCCAGAAAACGGTGGTGGTCTGGTTTGGAACTGAAGTCTGTAGCCTGACTCCAGTGTATCCAGCAGGGGCGTCGCCAGACATATTTCACTGGGGCAGGTGCCCCACTGTTGATCTGCAGTGCCCCAGTAAAAATTTCACCAATAAAAAAAAACGCTTCAGAGTTTTAAGTCTACATAACATAGACAACAGCGCACAAACTACTCAGTATGGTAATTGATTGCTACTGTATTCACTCCACGAAACAGTGAGCACATGGCTACTTAATATGATAATTTATTCACGTGTGGATCGAGACTTCGGTTGAGAGTCAGAGAGAGAGAGAGAGAGAGAGAGAGACAGAGGGGGGGGGGGGGGGGTGATTCGAATCACTGCTGAGGTAGGTAACGTTAGCCAACAACAATTTGTTAATTACAATATTTTGATTTTGATTTGACTCAAACTGTAATTCCTAGATGGATTTAAGAAAGTTATTCGCCAGCAGCAGAGAAGAAGCGAGGAATGAGAGATGTAAGTGAAGTCCTAACTAGCTAGGCAACATCATTGTCTTAAGTTGATGCTAAGTTAGCTAACCTTATTCCTTGTATCAAGACAAACATAATCATTTGCTGTACGAGCTGTCGGGGGAATTTCCAATGAACATGAAACATGTTGGTTATTGTCTGCTGGTTCTGCATCAATGATGATTTGAAGTAAGCATGTGTGAGTTGAGTGCTTCTCAAATGGTTTATCTTCAGGAAGAAAAACATTTTTCCATCTCATCAAGTCGTGAGCCAAATTTTTAAATCATTCAAGTTTATTTCACAGAAAAATAGCACAGTAGACTTGTCTTGTTAATCGGTGTGACTTTGGCTAAAATAATCTTGTTTTGTCACCAGAAAAATGGCTACAGCTAAAGCATCTGGTTTTGTTTCCAGAAAAAATAGTAACATTTCTGTATTTGTTTTCAGAAAGATGGCTGAAAATATCGGGTTTTGTTGCCCCATTTAGATTTAAAAAAATATATATTTCCATGTCTGTCCTGAGTCCTCCTCCAACTTGTTAGTCGGTTTGCATTTTGCTAATATACTCACTAATAGTCACTAGAAAAATGGCTAAAAATATCTGGTTTTGTTGCCACAATTTGATTTTTTTCTCCCTAACCTTTTTTTTTTTTCATGCACACATCCTACTGCGACTCACTGAAAACGACACACAATCCACTTTTATGTCATGACCCAGCAGTTGGGAACCACTGGTCAACTGTATAACAGTTACTGTAATATTTCTATGTCTGTCCAGAGTGATTGACCACTTTGCAAAAATGAAAAGGAGACGTTACAGTTTACTTCTCAAAAAATGATTCCCTGAACAGACACACAATGGTTGTTCATTTATTCTACTACTGTGGCTTTATTGTTTTGTGTATATTTTATAGTTTTGTGAATCTGAAATAGGATTAGCCACATTGCCATAAATGGAAATTGAATAATATAAAAGAACCCAGAGATGTAGAGGTGCTTTATTTTTTGTTTTACTTTTGTAGATGTTAAATTTGCAGATGATTACTGCAATAAATATTTCAAAAAGATTCATTGCTCTTCCTTTTTGCTTTTACCAGTAGCAGTTTAGTCTTGAGTAAAAAAGTGCACAAGTAGGTCAAATGCATTAGTTAATTTCAGGTGGTTAATCAAAGATCCATACAACATAATCTGATATGATTTCACAGTTTAAAGCACTATTTATGTATTTTTTATGATTTTATGTTTGCACGCTCACATGAATTATTTGTGCCCCAGGTGTGCCCCAGTACAGTATTAGGTCTAGTGACGCCCCTGGTATGTAGTGCCCCGAGGCAGAGAGTACATTCACGCAAGTGAGCAAGGTGTCCAGAGGTGAAGCCGATAACCGCCATGACAGAAACAGCTGCCAGCCGACTGGGGTCTGGTGCCCCTGATATAGGTGGTCCCACTACAGCTGCCATTGAGAAAGGAACGCTGACAATCTTGGTCACCCTTGACCGGAGCCGTCGGGGGGAAAGTTGTGGTGCTCCTGAGGCTTTTAAGACAGCCGGAAAACACCCACGACCCTAGCGCAAATGTGAGGCTGGTACATTTCTCACAGAGTGAGTCAACTATGCATTTGCTCCACGTTTGCTCCAAGGCTATCTCACAAAATGGAAGAAAAACTTTTTCTGGCACCACTGGAGCCGCCCAGACAGAAAAACAATCCTAATCTGACAATTTGGAAAAGGACAGCCAGACTTTGTGGCGTGCCTGGACCACTGAAGCCATTGAGTGACTAATGGCCTGAGCCTGCTTATTGGTTCCCTGCAGCAAAATGTCCGCTATGCGAAGCACCGCAGTCGTCTCACCATTCGGGGCTGCTGAAGCCACGTCCTGCAGCAGGCCCTCCAATTAAGCAACAACAAGGAATTAGTGCACGCTAGCCTGGCTGCTAATGCTGAGCCATGATAAACTTAAGGGGCTGGTTACCAGTTTCCCTGCAGCTCCTTTTAGGGTGATTTGCATCCTTATCAGCTCTTGCCACAGCGCTTGCTAGCATTGCAAATGTAGGCCGAACTTGGGGTCCGTGGCCACTCCATATGTTTCGGCCCTCTGCAATTTTGGTCAGCTCGGTCCTTAGTAGAGTTGCGGAACCAGGAGCCTCCCTCTTTTCTTTTTATTTATGTTTATATGTTTATGTAACATGCTTTATTTATGTGAAGCTTTACTCCCTGGAAGGGAATATTAGTTTCAGATATCCAAACAAGTCAATTGGAGTAGTCTTGTAATGGCAACGAAAAGACTCCAACAGCGACATGTGATGCATTCATGTCATGTTGCCTCACTTACAGATTCAAGTACACAATCAGGAAAGACAGGGAGCCCGTCTGACCTGCGTCAGTGTGAGCCCGTGTCAAACGTTGAAGCAGTTGGGGGAGGAGCTTGGCAGACCAGCTGGAAGTGTGCTGCTGTTCTCACAACTACAGCCCTATCAGAAGGGTCTATTGGCTCAGGCTACGAAGCATGTGAAGAGCCATCCCCCAAATCAGTGGCTGGCCTGCTTACATCATGCAGCCCCAAAGGGCGCCAAGTATGAACAAGCGCCTGTAGGGTATCTTGCATTGCCTGCACCTGCATCTTCTCAAACTCCATGCCCCTAATTTCCACCAGCGTTGGGCAGCACGCCGCCTCCGTGTCTAGCTCATCCTCCGCCTGCTGACCACCTTGGCCAGGGGCATTAAGAGAGGGTCCTGTGGTATGGTCTGGCACGCCAAGACAGTCACTTGTTGGAAGAAAACAGGTGTGGATAAAGCCTCAAGTGTCATGATCTGGCAGTCTCTTTTTGTCGCATTGTCAGGTTTTCAGGCTACAGGGCAGAGACACCTTCCCCTACGCCTGATACCTATTTCATACTTCATCCTTCCAGTCGTGTTCATCTCCTCCGCTCTGGCTTCACTCACATTCCGCGTTTCCGTGGCTATGCTCTAGCGCTGCTGTGTAGCGCTTACTTGTTCCTCTCCACACCTTTTTGTGTGCGACTTCCATTTCTACACACCTTTTGTGTGCGTCCTTTGTTGTTTTTTTCTCACTCCTTTTTGTGTGCGCATTTTGTTATTTTTCTTATTGTTTCTTCTCTACGTTGGGATCCTAGTCCAGCGAAGGCCAATCGTGACATCAAGTAGCATGAAAACCTCGCGGCTGCAGCGGCTTCTCTCAGCTGGAAAAGTATTTTTTTTTACTACTCACCTGGTTGAAGACTGCTACAAACAATTTTTGCCACATGAGGTAGCGTTTCCTTAATGGGAAAATAGGCTGAATATATAGGCTCTGATGGTGCCCGCAAAGCAGATGTGTGAATGTGATTAATTTGCTACAATGTCTGCTGACACAGCTCACCCATGGAGAGAGTGACCCTTACGGTGGTGTGTTGACTTGATATGAAATAGAACTCGCCATATACTCAATATTATAGCAGTTTATGGGTTTAATACATTGTAAAGTTTCCTTGTGAGGAACCTTGAAATACTGCGAACATTTAAATCAATTAATTATGGGTTTCTTCATGTTGTTTATAGGTGAGACATATTTCAAGCTGTCTGACATACTTTATTTTTGGATTTTAAAGAAAGTTTGAGAATGCTACCTCTCCATATATTTTCATACTGTCATGTCTTGTTTTTGGTTCTGTGGTATTTTTCCTGTGTTGGAGGTGTTTTCCTGTTTAGCACTCTTATTTCGTCTCCATTTCCTGTTCAGTGCATGTTAGTTGGTTTGAGATCATTGTTTGTGACTGGTGTTCATGCTTAGCTAAGCTGCTTTCCATGTTCAGCCTTCCTGTGTCTTGGTGCACTTCTCTGTTGCATGCTTTTCTTTTGTATTTTTCAGAAATTAATACTCTCACCTGCACGTGCAAGCTGTCTTTCTGCATCTGGGATCAGAACACCCACCACAAACCATACGGCCTCGCCATAACATACTGTATACTAGAAAATACAATTTCTGTAGAAATTGTGTGTGAATGCCCCAAATGCTTTAGCCGAACTAAAATGCAGAAGGAATGTAAAATGAGTGTAAGAATATGTTTGAATGGATAGTAAAATTGCTTTAAATATTGAAGAATGCTTGTTTGATTGAATGTGAATGGAATGTATAAGGAAAGATGGAAACGGTTTAACTTTGAATTGGTATGAATGTAGCCATGCTGTGATTGTAGAGAAAAAATGTAATTAATTGTAATGTAATTGTATTACCTAATATTTAGGAAAATCATGAATAATGTAAAAACTGGGAATGTTTTTGCTTAAAAAAAAAAACAAGTTTTATTATTCTAACCAAGATGAATGCCTTAATGCTGGAATGCTTTGAATTAGTGGAAAAATGTGGTAGGAATAGTCAAAAGAAAAAAAGGCTAAAAAAAAACCCTCCTGTAATATTGGGGAACGTTTGTTGAATGAGCCCGCATGTCCTAAAAGAGCTGAATGTTTTGACGCTTGAACGGCATCAATCGGATGAACTGTTTGGGAGTTAAAGGCGGACGAAAAACGCAACGGAAGAATAAAAATAAATAGATAATTTTTGTGCAGAAAAATATAGTGTGAATGCCTGGTATTTACACAATAATAAGTCTCATATGAGTCAATATACTTACAAGTTTTGATTTTAGGCAGATGTATTATTTCTATCATCTTCATGTCCATCAATTGCTGTCACGTTATTTGATAGAATCAAGAAACATTATAAAACTCGGCGCGCTCCGGAGAGGCAAAGGCAGATCTTGCATTAGCGAAACAAACAAAGCAGAACCAGTAAGAGGCCGTGGGGAAAAAGGACAGAAACTGGATTTACTGGAAAAAATTTGAAGTTTTGAAAGCTAAGCAGAAGATATATACTATGTACAAGTGACCAACACTGCATGAGGAAGAGAAGGGGGCGTGTCTGCTAAGCGCTGCAGTAAAACTAAAAAGGCAACTTTTGTCAAAGGGCTGGTGGTGCTAGAGCAGTGGTTATAACTATCCAATTACAAAATTTTTCCAATGCTAAGTAGTATCATATGCGTATGTTTTGTAACTGCTGAAGTAGTTATGTTGTAATTGTAAATAAAGTTAAAAAGTTAAAGTACCAATTGTACAGATGTTAAGTACAATATCACATAGCGTCCAAAGGGTGCGCCGTTGAGTATATTGTGTGGATTAACAGGTGAATGAACAAGAAAGAGTAAAAGAAGCTGTGTGAAGTTTACATGAAGTCTCTGGAGTCTGCTTTCATGCATATAAACACTACCACAACATGGTTTTAGAAGTAGGAGAACCTATTGTGGGTAAAAAGTAGGTGTAGTTGGGAGAAGTGAGGCAGAAATAGTCCAGCTGAGGTCGTCATTGTTTACCTGGCCGGTGGCAGGCTAAGCTACGCTATGCTACGGAGCGCACGGAGAGCAGTGGATCCACATCGGAGCCCGGATAAGGAGGGGAGATGACGGATCAAATATTGTCCATCGCGCCTCCTGGCAGCTTCAACTTCGAGGAGCCCAGCTCATGGCCACAATGGTTGAGACGGTTCGAGAGGTTCAGGATGGCTTCAGGATTGAGCGGAAAAGAGGACGGCTATCAGGTCAACTCTCTACTGTATGTGATGGGTGAAAAGAGTAACAACATTCTCACTACGTTACCACTAAGCGACCAACAGAAAACAGTCTATGCCGAGGTGACAAAAGCATTTGATGAACATTTTTTGGGTAAGCACAATATCATTTATGAACATGCTAAGTTTAATAGCAGACAGCAACAACAAGGTGAGTCCGCAGAGAACTTTATCACAGATGTGCATAAGCTGGCAGAACACTGCAAATTTGGTGCCTTAAAGGAGGAAATGATAAGAGACCGCATAGTGGTTGGGATAAGAGACTCCTGGCTGTCAGAGAGACTTCAGTTAGACGCAGACCTGACGCTGGCAAAAACAATAACCCAGGTCAGACAGCAGGAAGAAATAAAGAAACAACACCAACTGCTACGAGGGGGACACACAGAAATTAAAGGTGCTAATGTGGATGCCATAAACACAAACAGAGACAAGACACAATATAGACAAGCTCCCCCAAACAGACCAGAGCAGTCTACGTCCAAGCCAAGCACTGTAAACAAGACATACTATAATGACAAATGTACAAGGTGCGGCAAAGTGCCACAACACCCTTGGAAACTGTGCCCAGCCAAAGAGGCCAAGTGTCGAAAATGCAAAAAAAAGGGACATTTCGCTGCGGTCTGCAGATCATCTCAAAGAGTGGAATCTATAGTGGACAAAATGCAAAAAAAAGGGACATTTCGCTGCGGTCTGCAGATCATCTCAAAGAGTGGAATCTATAGTGGACAGCAACACAGAAGAAGACATAGCTTTCATGGGGACAGTTAACACAGAAGGAATTGAAGAGCAATGGTTAAAAGAAATCAGCCCCAACGGAAAGAAGGTAACATTTAAACTGGACTCAGGAGCCTCAGTTACAGCTATTCCATCTGCCATGTACTTGAGAGCACGTGATGGCAGGCTGAAGACACCACCTAAGAAGATTAAAGGACCAGATAACTGCCCATTGAAGGTTTTGGGCATCATGAAAACACACATTAAAACGGAAAAAAGAGAAATAAGGCAGGATCTATATGTGGTGACAAACCTGGTGATGCCACTGATGGGATTTCCTGCTTTAATAAAGCTGAACCTGGTTCAACAGGTAGCTTCAGTACAGGAGTTGAAATAAGAAGCGAGCCATCAATACAGAGCTATGTTCCCAAAAGTTTTTTTTAGGGCTTGGAAAGCTACAAGGAAGTTACCAGATAAAACTGAAGAATGGAGCAGTTCCTTATGCTCTCTCGGCCCCGCGCAGAGTTCCATTACCTATGAAAGAACAAGTTAAAGAAGAGTTGGACAGGATGGAAGCAATGTGGCTCATAAGAAAAATTGAGGAGCCAACTGAATGGTGTGCGGGGATGGTAGTGGTCCCCAAGTCAAATAAGAAACCTCGTATTTGTGTGGACCTCACCCGACTTAACGACAGCATGTGCAGAGAGAGATACATAGTGCTTGCAGTTGATTAGACACTGGCGCAGCTTGAGGGGGCAAGAGTCTTTTCGAAATTAAATGCAACATCTGGTTTCTGGCAAGTTCCTCTACATGAAGAATCACAGCCTTTAACAACTTTTATTACCCCCTTCGGAAGATATTGCTTTCAGAGGCTCCCTTTCGGCATTTCTTCCGTGCCTGAGCATTTTCAGCTGAGAATCTCACAAATATTGCTGGCTTAGAAGCAACTTTGCATTGTTGAGGGACATTGGCCTCTAGCGAGGACCCTACAGTGCACACACTCGTTCTGTTGTCGCCATCATATTTGCAAGACACAACTGGAATGTGTCATAAAAATGCATCATCACAATATAATTATAGTATGAAAAAAATCTTAAAAACTCATCAGGGGCCAAATTTCATTTATGTTGTCTTTAAAGCCTAATTACCACCCTAATGGACAGACTGATGCTAAAAATGACCCATGAAAAGATTATTACTACTACCAGCATCATAGTAATGTGCACATGAACAAATAGTGAGGAAGCTGTAATGGGACACAAGAGTTTTGCTGTTGACAGAAGACCAGTTCATGTTCCAGCTTGTCTCTTTTCCTCTCTTAGTTCTTCGTCTCGTTAGCAAGCCCTGAATCCTGATTCAGCTTAATGCTGAATCCCACTGTGTGTGAGTGTGTGTGTGTGTGTGTGTGTGTGTGTGTGTGTGTGTGTGTGTGTGTGTGTGTGTGTGTGTGTGTGTGCGTGCGTTTGTGTCTGATTAAGGATAAGCCCTACCCTGGCAGGGGATTGAGTTTTGGCAGTTTAGCATCCGATAATTGTCAATCAAGAACCTGAATAAATGAAATTCAATTTCGTTGTATGAATGTGAGCACATTTTTAGCCTCATTTTTCGTTTGCAGTCTTTGCACTTGACTACCTGGAGCTTCAATTTTGCTCGATATTGGTTGTTAGCATCAACTTGTGTTTACTTCTGCTGTTGATTTCACTTGATAGACAATCTGTTAAGGATTGTACGTTAGGAGAAAATAAACTTTGTGGATACATTACAAAACAGACATCTGTGGCAGAGATGTAAACTGGAGTCTACACCAGCTGACTTCGGCAAGAGGCTGGTGGATATTCGCATATATTTTGACATTTTGTTGAAATGTTATTTCAAAATGTTTCTATTGTTAATAAAGATTTTATGATTTAAGAATCGGATTACTTGTACTTGATTCTAAATTCAATTTAAACTTTAAAGGTTCAAAGGCATCTTGCAAAAACATCAAAGACATGATTTGATGTCCTTGCTTTTGCCAATGCTTTCTTCTCATTTGTTTTGAACTTGCATGACGGTTGAAAACATTTAAAAGTAGAAGATGACGTGATTAATCCCAGCGGTTAACTTGTTTTTGGGCTTACAAGACAGATGTTGAAATTGTCGCTAAAAGATTAAGGGCCTGATTTACAAAAAGTATGCTTGTTTGAAACACATGCAAATTTGATAGTGCACACAAAGCTGATGTACTAAGTTCATGCACAGAGGTTTGTGTCTTTTAAATGATGAGTAAAATAGCGAGCAAAATCCATTTGGTGCGCTTGTCTTAAAGAATATGCAAATATATGCTGATCATCAGTGCACACAATACTGGGAATAGGAGGAGATGCAAATATAATCATTTAGCACTCGCAATGTGATTGATCAAGACTGAAACTGTTTTGCGTCTATATTTAGGACATTTGGAATGTGCGTGCAGACTGGCGGTGGTGGTTCTTGTATTTAAAAAGGGGCACCGGAGGATGTGTTTCAACTAACGCAGGATCACACTCCTCAGCCTTCCTGGTAAGGTCTATTTAGGTGTTCTGGAGAGGAGGCTGTGCCTGATAGTCAAATCTCAGATTCAAGAGGAGCAGTGTGTTTTTTGTCCTTGTCTTGGAATTGTGGACCAGCTCTATACTCTCGGCAGGAACTTTCAGGGTTCATGGGAGTTTTCGCAATCAGTATACATGTGCTTTGTGGACTCGGAGGAGGCATTCGACCGTGTCCCTCGGGAACTTCTGTGGGGATTATTCAGAGAGTATGGGTTATTGGATCACCTGCTAGTGGCAGTCTTTTCCATGTATGATCAGTGTCAGAGCTTGGTCCGCATTGCTAGCAGTAAATCGGACCCATTTCCTGTGAAGGTTGGACTTTGCCAGGGCTTCCCTTTGTCACGGTTCTGTTCATAACTTTTATGAACAGAAATTATAGGCGCAGTTAGGACGCTGAGGGGATCCGGTTTGAAAACATCCCAATTCTGCCAGCTGATAAGGGGGGATGTACATTAATTCTCAACACAACTGACAACCAAGTTGCTTACACTCCTCAAAGACTCCAACACATATGAAATACTCAAAAGGGACCCTACAAGTGGGTACAAGAGGAGTGTCACTGAGTACTTACAAAATCTACGAAAGTCAGAAGCCATCAACCGAGCCTCATATTACCGATTATACCCACAAGAACCATTCCTGGCATTTATGGACTTCCAAAAATACACAAAGATGGAGATACTCTCAGACCCATTGCCAGCAGCATTAACTCTGTGACATACAATATTGCTAAGTATATGGCAAACATCTCCGCACCTTTGGTGGGCAAAACTTCAAATTATGTCCAAAACTCAATTGACTTTGTGGCAAAGATCAGAGCTCTAAAACTGGACCAAAATGAAACTATAGTTTCAGTCCACGTCACCTCCCTGTTCACCTTTATTCCAACCCATGATGCAGTAGAGACGGCGAGCCAACGCCTACTAAGTGAATACACCTTACAAGATATATCCACACTAACCCCAGAACAGATTTGCTAGAACTTTGCCTTAACACTACATACTTTCAATACATGGTAACGTTTTACCGACAAACACATGTTTGTGCCATGGGATCACCAATCCCCAATAGTAGAAAACTTTTACATGGAGGACATTGAAAAGAAAGGTCTGAGCTCCTTTAAGGGAACAGCACAAAAGCATTGGTACAGATATGTGGATGAAACCTGGGTGAAAATCAGAAACCAAGAAGTGCAAGCCTTCACCAAGCACATTAAAGGCCTACTGAAATGAGATTTTCTTATTTAAACGGGGATAGCAGGTCCATTCTATGCGTCATACTTGATCATTTAGCGATATTGCCATATTTTTGCTGAAAGGAATTAGTAGAGAACATCGACGATAAAGTTTGCAACTTTTGGTCGCTAATAAAAAAGCCTCGCATTTATCGAAAGTAGCAGACGATGACGTCACCCGTGTGAGGGCTCCTCACATCTTCACATTGTTTATAATGGGAGCCTCCAACAAAAAGAGCTATTCGGACCGAGAAAAAGACAATTTCCCCATTAATTTGAGAGAGGATGAAAGATTCGTGGCTGAGGATATTGATAGCGAAGGACTACAAAAAAATAAAAATAAAAAATAAAGTTAAAAATAAAAAAGCGATTGTATTTGGGCGGATTCAGATGTTTTTAGATACATTTACTAGGATAATTCTGGGAAATCCTTTATCTTTCTATTGTGTTGCTAGTGTTTTAGTGAGATTAAATAGTACCTGATAGTCGGAGGGGTGTGTCCACGGGTGTCTTGTTGCCAGTCTCTGAGGGAATTAGTCACAGCAGCAGCAGCACGACAGAAGTTTCGCTGATCTCCGGTAAGAGGCTACTTTTTACCACAATTTTCTCACCGAAACCTGCCGGTTGACAAGTGGTCGGGATCCATGTTCGCTTGACCGCTCTGATCCATAGTAAAGCTTCACCTCCGGGAATTTTAAACAAGGAAACACCGTGTGTTTGTGTGGCTAAAGGCTAAAATTTCTCACCTCCTTCTTTCTACTTTGACTTCTCCATTATTAATTTAACAAATTGCAAAAGATTCAGCAACACAGATGTCCAAAATACTGTGTAATTGCGTGATGAGAAGAGACGACTTTTAGCCGCTAGTGGTGCTGCACTAATATGTCCCCTCCAACTCAAGACGTCACGCGCACGCGTCATCATACGCGTCATCATTTCGCGACGTTTTCAACAAGAAACTCCGCGGGAAATTTAAAATTGTAATTTAGTCAACTAAACCGGCTGTATTGGCATGCGTTGCAATGTTAATATTTCATCATTGATATATAAACTATCAGACTGTGTGGTCAGTAGTAGTGGGTTTCAGTAGGCCTTTAACTCAGTGAACAAAAACATAAAGTTCACACGTAAGGATGCTAAAGACAGTGAGTTGTCTTTTTTGGACTGGTATGTCCACATTGGATAAAACAGGGACCTCCATGTAGCGGTTTACCGAAAACCCATACATACTGATAAATACCTACTTTTTGACTGACAGCACCCACTGGAAGACAAACTGGGCATTATCAGAGCCTTACAACACAGAGCTGATAATGTTCCTACCAGCCCACAGTCCAAAGTAAAAGAGCATCGGCATTTGAGGGAAGCCCTTAAAACAGGGGTCTCAAACTCAATTTGCCTGGGGGCCACAGGATGCAGACACTGGGTGAGGCTGGGCCGCAAGAAAAGATTTCTTAAAAATCTAACTTGCACGTTTTAATGAATTCACCTTCTTTGAACGACTTTCCCAGCCTAGCAATGTACTTGCCGACCCTCCCCATATTTCCAGGGGACTCCCGAATCTAAGTGCATCTCCCAACAATTTCCCGAGGCAAGCGTTGTCCAGAGATTTGTCCTATTTTGCATCCAGTCATCATTACCATAGGAGTGCCGTGCTAGCGCTGCATTTACCGCCTTCTACAACTTCTCATCGCTTACGACTTCACATTATATTAATAGCGTGCCAGCCTGATCATATGTTGCAGGACTTTTTGGTGGATATACGTGAGTGACTGCAAGACATACTCGATCAACAGCCATACAGGTCACACTGAGGGTGGCTGTATAAACAAGTTTATCACTGTTTCAAATATGCGCCACACTGTGAACACACACCAAATAAGAATGAAGAACACATTTTGGGAGAACATCCGTACTGTACCACAACATAAACACAACAGAACAAATACCCAGAACACCTTGCAGCCCTAACTCTCCGCCTCGACCGACGCAGGGGGGCGGGGTTTGGTGGTAGGTGATGTATATTGTAGCCCGGAAGAGTCATTCTTGTTTGGTGTGGGTTGACAGTGTGGCGTATATTTGTAACAGTGATAAACTTGTTTAGGCAGCCACCGTCAGTGTGACCTGTAAGTATGCTTTGCAGTCACTGACACGTGTTTGCAGAAACCTTACAGAAAATATTGCTGAGACTGTTTGCTGTATGTTTGATGAAATGGCGGATGCTATGACTTGTGTTCATAAAAGCCAAATACAGAAATGTCTGGAATGGTACGCTGTTAGTACAAGTTGTAGAGGGCGTCAAAGGCAGTGTCAACATGGCACCCATTGAACAATGTTGTTAGCGTGAAAACTGACAGATGTTCGCGGGAATGATTACCCTTGAAGGATTGCCTTGAAATTCCGGAGTCTCCTGGAAAATTCGGGAGGGTTGGTAATTATAGCAAATATGACAAATATGACGCTGTCAAGTGCCATTCATATAAAACTTGCGGGCCACACTAACACTAAATATACATATCAATGTGTGGGCCGCAAAACAACGTCTCGCGGGCCGCAATTGCCCCGCGGGCCGCGTGTCTGAGACCCCGGCCTTAAAACCTCTGGTTACCCCTAGTGGTCGTTTGTGAAAAGTGCATCCAGTTCCAGAAATAACAAGAACAGGGTAGATGAGGAGTGAAAAGGTGACAGATGAAAAAATATTGTCATTCCATAAGTATCAGGTCTACCTGAGAAACTCAGAAGAATTTTTAACCAACACAACATTCCAGTACACTTCAAACAAGGCAGCACCCTGAGGCAGGGACTAGTGCATCCTAAAGACCGGACACCCCAACTGAATGGAATGTTATGTGGGGGGATTCAGACGATTTTAGACTGATCCACAGCGACCTTTCTGCCACACAATACCTCAATGCAAACGAGGGGAAATTACGCTTCAATGACTGTCGTTGGTTTTGACAGTAGGTGTGTGCATTTGCATAAAAACAATTGTTTTTTTTCTCACTATGATAGGGCGAAACCATCCTTGTCCAGGCACACCCTCCGAGTTTTGGAGTACAAATATTTGGTGTTTTTGCTCCATCTTCTGGACAAGATCTAACAAATCTAAGTGTAAGACTAGATCTGACAAAGGTAAGTCTATGAGCATGAACCTATGAAGACTACTCGGATGAGAGGCACAACGTCTTCTCAGACAAACCAAATAGTCCAGTTGCGGTTGATTAAAGGGAATTGCACTTTTTAGGGGATATTTGCCTACCATGAATTGATTAACATGGACCCCGACTTAAACAAGTTAAAAAACGTATTCGGGTGTTACCACTTAGTGATCAATTGTACGGAATATGTACTGTACTGTGCAATCTACTAATAAAAGTTTCAATCAATCAATCAAAATCTTTCACAATCATTACAAAATATATAACGACAGGTGTAATTTTTAATGCATTCTCAATTGTAATTATATGTGGTCAAAGGTCTGCTTCCACATTTGTGTTTCGGGTGGTTCAGGCATCTGGTCAGGATGCCACCCGAGCGCCATCCCGATGGAGATGTTTAGGGCACGTCCCACCAGTAGGAGGCCACGGGGAAGACCCAGGACACGCTGGGAAGACTATGTCTCCCGGCTGGCCTGGAACGCCTCGGGATCCCCCGGGAAGAGCTGGACGGAGTGGCTGGGGAGAGGGAAGTCTGGGCTTCCTTGCTCGGGCTGCTGCCCCCGCGACCCGACCTCGGATAAGCGGAAGAAGATGGATGGATGGGTCCGCTTCCACTGGAGCCCACGGGAGCCGCTCTAAAAATGTCTAAAAAACATCCAAACATCTACATTAAGGTTTTATATACATGATGTAATACTATATATAACGTAGTAACAGGCACATTCATAGTGACATTTAATATTTACGTATCTTGATCATTTTAAGCATTTGCGGCCCATCAATTTCACAGATGCATCACAATCTCTTTTTTTCTAATTACATCACTGATTACTGCAGACATCATGAGAGCAAACAAACATAATTACGCATCACGTAATGTACAAGGTCTGCTGTCATTAGGATGCCAACTGCTAGGATGTTCATATAGTCCCATTTAGCTGATAAGAATGACTCATAATCCTTTAGAAGAAAAGGGGGAAGGAACCAAGCATCTTTTTGTTTCGTTCTTGCCATTTCCATGTCTAAATCGGCTGTGAAGGTGTACCAACTTGTCAGAATACGTCCTTGTCCTTCTACTATCGAGGTGAGGGGCATGATTTATGATCTACAATAAAGTTTGACGAGCAAGGAAACGAGGAAGCAGCTGATCAGTCGAGGATGTCAACATTGGCACACAAGCTTGTGATCCCGGCGCTGCTATAAATAGTTTGTCTGAGTTAGCGCTTACAATAACAATATCACTAATACTTCACGTAATGTAAATGGAGTATTGTCGGCGCTTTTTGGATGTTTTTTATTCTGTTTTCTGAGCGTAGTAGAGGACCTCCCATTGGCTCCACTGTAAGCGAACTTTTACTTACGCTTATTTACAAGTTAGAATGCATAAAAAAAAAATAGATTTGTCGTCATGTCTTTCATAATGATTGAGAATGATAGGCAAAATTTCAAAAAATGCGTAGTTCCCCTCTAATTGGTGAAACTATAATTTCATTTAAACTTTTTTATTGACAATTTAATTAAGAAAGGTGATTTTAGCACAACATAATTGTATGTAAATATTTTATTGTCAGTAATTATAGATTCCCTTCTTACAGTACGCAGTATATTTGGTAATTTCTTATTTTTCTAATCAGCCTTACCTGAGCCCAAGGTTTGTGTGTTAAATAAATAATAATCTTTGTGATTAACGCATTGTTTCATAGCATTTGACAAGGTTGCAAACTGTAAGTAGGTTAGATATAATTACTTGATGTGATTAAAAATAGGACTAAGAGTGCTAATTCAATGTTGATATTTGAGTCGACCTTGGGTGCCTCTGTAGTGGAAAAATTGGGCCCCGAGGTCAAAAAGGTTAAAAAACTCAAAAAGGGTAATTTCGTCTTCTCATTCATATCATTTTAAATGTTCTCCTAGTCAGACAATATCTTTGGTAATGGTTAGATTTTTTTTTTTACCTTACATGTTTCTACTGTCATTTGCAGTCTTCTTCAAAAAGATCACCAGACCATTGCGATGAGTCGCCCATCAGCTGTTTATACAGGCGAGGCCAACCATGCAGACTTGACAGGTCAGCCTGGTTTAGCTCCCCATGTAAATCACGCACAATAACATACATCTATGAAACAGGCAGGACATTCAACACAAGAAATAAAGAACACGGAGAAGAATCTGAAACAAAGACAAGGGGAAGGTTCACAAGAAGACTAAAATAAAAATCTGAACAGGAAATCTTAAACTCAGCCAAATGAGATCATTGCAAAATAAACAACCTTATCATGGATTAGGACAATGTCAAAACTATTGGGACAGAACCGAACAGATTTAAACTATGGATTAGGAATGCGATCAAATTAAGGAAGCAGCCCAAGGAAACCATCACTCGGGATGAGGGAGCATTCTTGCCCAACCAGGCAGACTTGATTGGCCACTGCTATAGAAACAGCTAATAGGTGACAAGCCACACTGGTCAGGTGACCATTTGAAGAAAACTGCAGATGACAGTCGAAACATCCATCCATCCATCCATTTTCTACCGCTTATTCCCTTTCGGGGTTGCGGGGGGCGCTGGCGCCTATCTCAGCTACAATCGGGCGGAAGGCAAGGTACACCCTGGACAAGTCGCCACCTCATTGCAGGGCCAACACAGATAGACAGACAACATTCACACTCACATTCACACAACATGTCAGGCAAAAAACCCAAACAAACCAAAACAAAGATGTAGTCTCACTGGAAGAAAACATAACAAAACCGCAGATGTTGGACCATATGATGCCAGGAATGGGAAGGGAAATGAGGGTTAACAAAGATTTTAGGATGATAACAATTTGACCCTGGAACGGATCATATTTATTCCCGTTCATTGTTAGTGGAACATTTTATTCCTAACCCAAACAAATTAGAATTCAAAGGTTTGAAGTCACCTTGCAAAAACATCAAATGGCATTATTTTTAAGTCCTAGCGTTACAGTTTAGAATGTTAAAAAGTGAAACGCCACAGTGATGTTAAATTTTAACTTTACCCTATTGTCCTGACATGGGTAAATAATTTTTACACTTTTTGGGCAGTTTTTTGGGGGAAATGTGACTTAAAATATCACTACAGATAAAGAAGCTGTTTGCAAGTTTTACACAGATGTCTACATGGCACTAAGTTTCCAAAGAGTTCCTCTCCTACAGTACGCAATGACTTAAACTACATAACACACTCAATAGCTTTGTGTTTAGTTTTGTTTAGTTTAATTTATTAAGGATCCCCATTAGGATCCCTACACCACAGTGGAGACTATTCTTCCTGAGGCCTAGGCAAGAAACATCACACAATCACAAAACAAAAGATTACAATGCAGTACAACATGATCAATAATAACATTATCCATCCATCCATTTTCTACCACCTGTCCAGTTCGGGGTTGCGGGGCTGCTGGACTCTATCCCAGCTGCATTCAAGTGGAAGGCAGGGTACACCCTGGACAAGTCGCCACCTCATCGCAGGGCCAACACAGATAGAGAGACAACATTCACGTTCACATTCACACACTAGGGCCAATTTAGTGTTGCCAATCAACCTAATAATACAAAAATAGCAACAACAAAAAAACAATAACTTGGAGTGTACATAATAATGTACATACTAAATATAAAAAAGAACAATATAAAAATATATACATATTTTTTTGCAAAAATAAAACTAATTACCAATGGCCTACAAGAGGGGTGTCCAAAGTATGGCCCGCGGGCAAAATGCGGCCTGCCGGCGTCTTCAAATTGGCCCGGGAGACTTCATGAGTTTTAAAAAAAATCTTATATTTATTTTAAAAGAATAACATTTTAAATGCTGCTATTTTGACACAATCTAGTGGACAACATGAGTTTTTCCTGGTCAAATACTTTTTATGTATGTGCAGCATCTATTTATAAAAACAAATGCAAACAACCTTCCCTAGTATTAGTGTAAAAAAAATAAAAAAATTACAACCAACACAAAATGTAAACACACATGGTCACTGAACTTTGTGGATATTATAAAAAACGTCCAATCACAATAGAAAAAAAAAAACTATCTATACTTATCCATGTTTGGTGCATATTAGCTGCTTGATAATTCAGATTGATTACAAAACATTAAGGATGTTGTCACGGAAGTAAACAAGGTAGAAGTCAAACCTTTGCATACTCTTATTATCGACTTATATTGATATAATGTGTGTGTGTATGCATACATATATGTATGCATTCGGTTTTCGGCCCATAGCCACATTTTTTTAGCCTAATGCGGCCTCCAAGTCAAAATATTTGGACACCCCTGGCCTACAATATACACATTAGTGTACCAAAGACAAACAGTTTTCCAAGGGATGAAAAAGTACCACAATGGATAAAATATGATGTAAAGTACATACAAAATAATATCATTATAAAAAAACGATAACCAGAAACAAGAATGAATTTAGGCCAAAAATAGGTCAAAAGAATAAAAAAGACATAGATACAATCTAGAGTAATCTCTTTCCGCAATACTTCTCCTATCAGTGTGTACAGTCAGCTGCTCATGATAGCCATTTAACAAAACCGAGACAAAACAGTGAGTGATCAGATTAGCAATTTTTGTTTAATATAATTAGCGATCATAGATAATTTAAGCCTTTAAAAATATATAAGTTGTAACGCTAATATAAATTCAACCTAGTTTGTGGTGTTCTTGTTATACCTTTTGGATTAAAACATTTTACTTTGAGCAAGTTTCCAACAGGTTCCAGGAATGCTTGATTCTGGAACAGATCATTTCTATTCCAATTCCTTCCGACGGAGGAGGGTTCACTGCATGTAATGTCCATCCATATATTTTTTTTACTGCGTGTCCCTAATGGGGTCATGTGGGGTGGCTGGAGTCTATCCCAGCTACACATGGGCGGAGAGTGGGGTAGACCCTGGACAAGTTGCCCCTCATCGCAGGGCCAACACAGATAGACAGACAACATTCACACTGACAGTCACACACTAGGGACCATTTTAGTGTTGCCAATCAACCTATCCCAGTGGTTCTTAAAGGGGAACATTATCACCAAACCTATGCAAGCGTCAATATATACCTTGATTTTGCAGAAAAAAGACCATGTATTTTTTTAACCGATGTCCAAACTCTAAATGGGTGAATTTTGGCAAATTAAACGCCTTTCTGTTTATCGGTCTTTTAGCGATGACGTCAGAACGTGACGTCACCGAGGTAACACAGCCGCCATATTCATTTTCACATTACAAACACCGGGTCTCAGCTCTGTTATTTTCTGTTTTTTCGACTATTTTTTGGAACCTTGGAGACATCATGCCTCGTCGGTGTGTTGTCGGAGGGTGTAACAACACTAACAGGGAGGGATTCAAGTTGCACCACTGTGAAGAAATCTGCCGCCAGACCCCCATTGAATGTACCAAAGTGTCTTCACATTTGACCGGCGATGCTAAGACAGACATGGCACAGAGATGTATGGATAACCTGCAGATGCATTTGCAACGATTAAGTCAATGAAGCTAGACGAAGTGGCTAGAGATAGGGAAGTCTGGGCTTCCCTGCTTAGGCTGCTGCCCCCGCGACCCGACCTCGGATAAGCGGAAGATGATGGATGGATGGATGGAATAAGTCAATGAAATCACAAAGGTGAGTTTTGTTGTTGTTGTTGACTTATGTGCTAATCAGACATATTTGGTCACGGCATGACTGCCAGCTAATCGATGGTAGCATGCTACGCTAATCGATGCTAACAGGCTATTTACGCTAGCTGTATGTACATTTGAAACTAGATACCCACATTTAATGCGAAATAAACACTTACCAATCGACGGATTTATGTTGCTCCAGTGTCACAAGATGCGAAAGTCCTGATCGTTTGGTCTGCACATTTTACCGGCGATGCTAATAAGGCAGCCATGCTATGGGCCACTTCATTAGGTACACCCACGCTATGGCCGAATAGCGTCAATAGCTATTCGCTCAATAGCTTCAATTTCTTCTTCAATTTCGTTTTCGCTATCTGCCTCCATACTTCGACCATCTGTTTCAATAGATTGTGTAATCTGTTGAATCGCTTAAGCCGCTGAAATCCGAGTCTGAATCCGAGCTAATGTCGCTATATCTTGCTGTGGTAACCGCCATGTTGTTTGTAATGGCAGCCCTGTATGACGTCACAGGGAAATGGATAGTGGTTTCAAAGATAGCGAAAAAAAGGCACTTTAAAACTTTATTTGGGGATATTCCGGTACCGGTAACATTTTGAAAAAAAAATTCAAAAAATACAACAAGCCACTGAGAACTGATTTTATTGTTTTTAACCCTTTTGAAATTGTGATAATGTTCCCCTTCAACCTGGGTTCGATGGAACCCTAGGGATTCGGTGAGTCGGACTCCGGGGTTCAAGGAAGGTCAAAACACACCCGATTCATCGTGTCATAAAAATTCCACCTATCGGCGTATTATGGATACGGCAACAGCAGAAGTCACACTGATTTGCAGGTGTGTCATTTCTTGTGAGTTTATGCACTGTGTTGGTTTTATTGTTTGAACAAGGTGATGTCCATGCACCAGTAAAAAAACATGGTAACACTTTAGTATGGGAACATATTCACCATTAATATAGGTGCTTATTAACATGCAAATTAGAAACATATTGGCTCTTAATTAGTCATCATTAAGTACTTATTAATGCCTTATTCGGCATAGCCTCATTAGAACCCTAACCTTCCAACCCTGACCCTAACCCTAACCGAATAACTCCAAATTAAGTCTTTGTTACTTAGAATATATGTTCCCCCAGTGTCAAAAAATACTTTAAATTAAGTCTTTGTTACTGAGAATATGTTCTCCATACTAAAGTGTTACCAAAAACACATAACTTTGTCTTGAGTTAAAAATACAAAACCTTATATTTTTCACTAAGAAGGGTTCGGTGAATCCACAAATGAAACTAATGGGGTTCGGTACCTCCAACAAGGTTAAGAACCACTGACCTATCCTATCGGTGCAGTAGAGATAGGTTGGTAGAGTGACCGTGCCAGCAATTTGAGGGTTCCAGGTTCGATTCCGGCTTCTGCCATCCTAGTCACTGCCGTTGTATCCTTGGGCCAGACACTTTACCCAGCTGCTCCCAGTACAACCCACACTGGTTTAATGTAACTTAGATATTGGGCTTCATTATGTAAAGCGCTTTGAGTCACTAGAGAAAAAGCTCTATATGAATATAATTCACTTCACTTCACTTCTGTGGAGGTGGGAGGAAACCGGAGTACCCGGAGGAAACCCACGCAGTCACGGGGAGATTGAAACCAGGACAATTGGTGTTGTGAGGCACACATACTAACCTCTGTTCCACTATGCTGCCCTGTAATGTGGGAATATCAACATGTGCATGCAGCAGGAAGTACACAGGTGTTTGCATCAGCGCAGTGACGTCACAGCGGATCTCTCTTGCAAAGTTGACAGGGTGGGTCGTGTACGTGTGTGTGTACGTGAGACACGCGTGGATACCCCTTTAAAAGGCTCACCATGTTGCCATCACATGCTCCAGCAGCATCGACTTAGGATGCGGACGTTCCCGCTCTTGTTGTAAAGTAAAACATTACGAGAAGAAAGCCGCGATCGTCAACCAGCGTGGAGACTTTTGTTTCACCGAGGATTTGCTCACTTCGCGCCCGGCGAGACGGCGTCTGGGCTCGGCCCTGGTGTCAGCCTGAGCCTCGCTGCTGCTTGCTGTGTTGTTCCGCACGTTGGCCGACCCCGAGCTCCGTGGACGAGTCAGCGTGTAGCGGCCAGACCTGCGGGGAGTTCGAACCGACCAGCTGGGCGAGGCTGCTGGGCTCTTCGTGTGGAGAGTGGAGCGGATGGAACCCGGGGAGCGAGGGCAGCCCATCCGCGGTGCTGGAAGATCCGACTTGTTTGCGTCTTGTTCTCGTCGAGCAGAGCCGCTCGTGGAAGTCTAGTTGTGAGCGGGCTGGCTGCTCTTTGACGGACACACAAGGTGCCCCGAAGCTCAACTACACCCCGGTAAGATCATTACTATTATGATTATTGTCTGCAAGCCATTGGGCCTCGTTGGTGTTAATAAGTCGGGTGGACGTTTTTAAAGCCACATCATCATGATGGTGATCATATAGCACTAACGGATAGTCTCTACTTTCAGTTTGCTTCCTCTTCCAGCAGTCAAGTGCAATGCCAACGTTGTACTAAAGTAATATGTGGCTAATGATTATGTATTAGAGTCAAATTGTTTCCTCTTCCTTTTTTGAGGCAAGGCACATTTTTTTCCTTAAAAAATTCCGTAGGTACACCACCAGCAGAAAACGTTAAGAAATTAAACCCCCCCTTATTGTAGTTTGAGTTTGTCGGTGTTTTTCCTGTAGCAGTTTCATGTCTTCCTTTGAGTACTATTCCCCGCACCTGCTTTGTGTTAGCAAGCAAGACTATTTAAGTTGTCGCTATCCTTCTTTGTGTGGACATTGTTGATTGTCGTATCACGTACAGATGTACTTTGTGGACGCCGTAAGTTTTTACTGTCGTCCAGCATTCGGTTTCCTGTTTACTTTGTAGCCGGTTCAGTTTTACCTTTGTTTTTGCATAGCCATCCCTATGCTTCATTGTTAAAGTTAAAGTACCAATGATTGTCACACACACACTCGGTGTGGTGAAATTTGTCCTCTGCATTTGACCCATCCTCTTGTACACCCCCTGGGAGGTGAGGGGAGCAGTGAGCAGCAGCGGTGGCTGCGCTCATGAATATTTTTTGGTGATTTAACCCCCAATACCAACCCTTGATTCTGAGTGCCAAGCAGGCTATAAAAAAAAAAAATGGCTCCCATTTTTATAGTTTTTGGTATGACTCGGCCGGGGTTGGAACTCACGACCTACGATAACAAGCCGGACACTCTAACCACTCAGCCACTGAGCAACTACTGCAGTTTCCTTTTCCTTTTGTTAATTTTTGGTTTAAGGATTACATACCTTTTTACTTTCACACTGCCTCCCGCTGTGGTCTGCATATTGGGATCACAACAAACCATCCTCGTCTCACCCGACACATTCCGACTTTTACAAAGCAATGAACTGCCTGCTCCCACTGACTGATATGGCATATTACATGCTTACCCAGCCGAGCTCTACACAGCAAAGACACTAAGTAATGGCACATTGTTTGCAGATTATAATTATTGAGGTGAAGTTGCAGAATTTCCCCCAGTACACCAGACTATATCACGGCACAGTGGTTGAAAAACACTGGACTAAAGTTTAAGTTAAAGTTAAAGTACCAATGATTGTCACACACACACTCAGTGTGGGGAAATGTGTCCTCTGCATTTGATACATCCCCTTGTTCATCCCCCTGGGAGGTGAGGGAAGCAGTGAGCAGCAGCGGTGGAATCATTCTTGGTGATTTAACCCCCAATTCTAACCCTTGATGCTGAGTGCCAAGCAGAGAGGTAATGGGTCCCATTTTTATAGTCTGTGGTATGACTCAGCCGGGGTTTGAACTCACGACCTACTAATCTCAGGGCGGACACTCTAACCACAAAGCCAGTGAGCTGGTGAGATTAGTTAATTTCAAAAATTACAATTTGAAAGAAAAAGAAAAGAGAGAGAAAAAGGAAAAATACATATACAATATAAATAAATAAATAAATGGGTTGTACTTGTATAGCGCTTTTCTACCTTCAAGGTACTCAAAGCGCTTTGACACTACTTCCACATTTACCCATTCACACACACATTCACACACTGATGGAGGGAGCTGCCATGCAAGGCGCCAACCAGCACCCATCAGGAGCAAGGGTGAAGTGTCTTGCTCAGGACACAACGGACGTGACGAGGTTGGTTCTAGGTGGGATTTGAACCAGTGACCCTCGGGTTGCGCACGGCCACTCTCACACTGCGCCACGCCGTCCCTAATATGGTAAAAAATTAAATACAACATCACATCCAGAGGAGCCAGATGAAGTGGTTCGGGCATCTGCTCAGGATGCCACCAGAATGCTTCCCTCGGGAGGTGTTTAGGGCACGTCCAACTGGTAGGAGGCCACGGGGAAGACCCAGGACACTTTGGGAAGACTATGTCTCCCGGCTGGCCTGGGAATACCTCGGGATCCCCTGGGAAGAGCTAGACAAAGTGGCTGGGGAGAGGGAAGTCTGGGCTTCCCTGCTTAGGCTGCTGGCCCCGCGATCCGACCTCGGATAAGCAGAAGAAGATGGATGGATGGATGGATCACAACATAACATTTATCTTAGCATCAAAACAGGCTCATCTTTTAGTGCTGGCAGCTGTAGGCGTTGATAAGGCACATTTTCCATTTTTTTGGTGAAGGCCTTGTAAGTTGTGACTAGTTTAACCTCTTCAGGTAGTGAGTCCCACACATTTGCACTCCTTACTGACCAGGCCGACTTACTGAAAGTGCTCCTGCGCAGAGGAATATAACAGTCACCACTGAGAGAGCCTCGAGTGACACTTTTAAGGCTAGATACATAAGGTATACAGAAGGTGCAGGCTGGAGCCCAAACTTTGAAAATTGTCAGTCCTGTCGGCTTTGGGGTCAATTATTTTCACTGAAGTTACAGTAGGACTGATTATTTTAGGACCAACAATCAAATAAAAGGTTTTAAAACTTTAACAGTTCCCAGCAGGCACAATACATTAAAACACATGTGTCAAACTCAAGGGCCGGGGGCCAAATCTGCCTTGCCACATTATTTTATGTGGCCCACGAAAGCCTGGAAATAATATGCGTTAATACAATTTTCTTACAAAATATATTTGTTCTTTCCCTTTTTAACATTAACAATCACGTACGGCATACAATTGCATATCTTTTCAAATTCAATATTATCAAAATCAAAATATTCTATTATCATGTATTCCAAAAATATTTTGGTTAAAATAAAGATTAATACTGTACCTAAATTTCAATCAAATCGTAGACTGTAAAATTGACAATAGATTTTACGGTTCAATTCCGCCGACTGAGTTTTTTTTTTTAACCAAGAAATCAACTTTGATACTGTTTTTTTTTCATGTACAGTAAGACACTAAAACATAAAAAAATAAAAAAATAAAAACATTAAAACAACAAGAGTTTATGTTAAAAAAAAAAAAAAATGGCAGCTCTGTTTAATACCACTGCTAAAACCAGTGGTATTGTTTTTCCATGTGTTAAATTGTTTCTATGCTGTAAAACCCCCACTGATTTTACTGTAAAATTCTGTTGACTGAGCTGCCAGTTTTTAACGTAAAAATATATATTTTTTGCAGCTTATATAAACAATATACTGTTATTGTGTATTCATATATTACTCATTGTTAAAATCGGCACTCTGAGGGCAACCATAACTGCGATGTGGCCCTCAATGAAAACAAGTTTGACACTCCTGCATTAATGCGTTGATTATTCATGTTTTTTTTTTAAACTGACCTCTAAACGATGTTGCAAAATAGTTGTATTTGTAAATTGAGACAATGTTGATGTCTATCGTTGGATCCGTGATTTAAGATGGGAAATTACACAATTTCAATTGTCAAATCAACGTCCAAATCCGACATTGAATACAAGTTGTCAAAAAGCATGTTATTTCAACGTTTTCTTTGTTTGGTAGAACATTGGTTGGGTAATAACCAGAATTCAATGGCCAAATCAATGTTAGAACCCAATATTTATTAAACATTGTCAAAAAGCATGTTGTTTCAACATTGGATTTTAGTTGCTCAACATCAGGACCTAATTCAACATGTTGTTAACGTTGTTTAATGTCTTGTGCCAGCTGTGTTGTGTCAATCAGGTGTAAAAATGGAAACTTTTATTCTACCACCCCAGTTAAATGACACTTAAGGGGTCCATTTATGGCACACAAGACACACTTACAGTAGAGCTAATTATTCCAATGATTTTACATAAATCAGAACAAAGTGTAAAAAACGTTTTTTAAACGCACTTGAATTAAGTGTGTAAAAACTTATTAGATTGTGCCATCTCAAGTTAAAAGACACTAAAAGACTCCATTTATGTCACTCATTAAAGATAGGAGCCAGGGTTAAATTGGGGCTATAAGCAGATTTTTTTTAGGAAATTGTCACACTTTATCATTCATGTGAAACTAACTATTATTTTTTTTAATGAAACATGATTTTATTTGGCTTCATGTTTTGAATTCCAGGTGAAACAGTTTCATAATTTAGTACAAAATAACATACATAACATCATTAAAGCTTGCAAACGCCCCTGAAGCAACAGTGTGGAAATGTTTTAGGAAATTTTTTTTTTCTTTTATATTTTAAATCAATGACACAGCAGGAAGGGACTGAAAATATGTTTGCTGTAAAATTCCATATAAAGCAACATGTCATTCATTGATTTGAATTGTACATGGTCTTCTTCACACAATACACAACAGCTAAGCTACATAATGGGAGGACTAAAGCTGCTTATTTGAAATTGTACCTGTTACAGAACCAAAAAGCAAAAAAGTCTGTTTTTCAAGTGTAGCAATAGAGTAAAAGGTATAACAACTGAATATGTTATTGTAACATGCCAGTTATAATACCCCAAATGAGTCAATTCATGTTACTTAAAAGGGAACTGCACTTGTCTTTGGAATTTTGCCTATCGTTCACAATCATTATGAAGGAAGAAAATATTTTTTTTTTCATATAATCAGTGTTTTTCAAAATTTTCAAAATGGGGTCCCAGGGACCCCATCAACTAATTAAAAATGGGGTCCTACAGTAAAATTTTGGGGTCCACTTTTTTGTAAGCGTTTTGAATACAAATGATAAATGTATGCATTATCCTGTCATATCTCACATTCTATATTGTGTTTTAGAAAAAGGTTGTCATAAACGTTACTTAATTCATTAAGTAATGAATTAAGGCACTTTCTTCTTTCCTTCATGGATCTAAACTTTACCGTTGCTGGTAGTTTTTTCTATATTTGTATTTAATGAGTTGTAGGTGCATTTATTTCAGTACAAAAGTGTAAAAAGTGTTTTGCTTCGGTCATGAAATGATGATAATAGTGTGCCAGGGCTTACATACATTATTTATTTACCGCTAAAATCTATCCCTCATTCGAATTTATCTGTTGTTGTTTTTTTTGTTTTCTGCCCTTTTTGTCAAAGAAAACTATGTTTTTATGGGTTTCACAAAAAGTATTTTTCAAAGTGGACTATTTGATGTGAAGTAATCGGAGCCTTAGATAGGTCAATAATTCATAAAATCATAGATTTTGATTCAATATTATGTTTTGAGCAATGACAGTTTTAAAGAAAAAAAAACAGCTTTGTTTTTTTAGTCAACATTGAAACTTTTTCTAAATTACATTTCACCTGTAAGCTTTTTTATTCCACTTTAGTTATGTTTTTGTTTATTTTAATAGTATTTTTAGAATGTGCCGTGGGCCTTTAAACATTAGCTGTGGTCCCGCAAGTGGCTTCCAGGCCACACTTTTGACACCCCTTCTATAGATGATAAAAAATTACATCTGATAAGTCCATTGATAAAAAGCAGAGCCTGATGACACATGCGCGTTTATCATAACGCAAATTCAGCATCTCTGCTTCAGTAAACAATGCCTGTGATGACGTCACTGTCAGCGATGCGAGTGACACTTGCTAACTTGTCAGCCACTTCTCCAAGAGACTTCTTTTAAACACTCCCCGCACATTAACACTTCAAAAGGCACATATTCACCCGGTTTGTTGACCTACAAAGTATATTTTTGGTCTGGTCGGGTGCTGGTTAGCTTGAAGCTAACAGCTATGTCTCCATCCCCGAACGATGACGCTTCAGCGAGAGATAAAAGTGAAGTTTCAATGGACTCACAAAGACTAAAACCACTAATTTACTAGAGAGATGGCACAACACAACACTCACCTTAGTGTTTACCATCAAGTCTTTCTTTTGACAACCCCTCACGGTAAAGTTGTCCCAGTGCAAACTGAGGCAGTATTTGTCATTGATAAAACTTTCTGCGAATCAAAATTTTCAACCAAGAAAAACGCAGCAAACAGGGACGGAAATTTGATCCGGCAAATATAAACAAAACAAAACACCGGCGGAAAGCGATAATCGATCAAAATAAAAAAAACAAGCCAACCGAGCAGTAAAAATGTAAAAAAAAGCGTCCTTTCCGATTGCAATGCGTAAAAATACACACAAAAAGTGCGTTAACGCCAACGCTGTATAAGCATCAGTATATTTACCTTCAAAAATATAAGGTTGCAATGTAAATCCTCATTTGTCCAAAAAATATATTGAACATATGAAGGTGTCTGTTACTACATTATATATAGACTTGCAGTGTGTATATGAAATGTTGATGGAGGGTTTTGAAGGCTATAACGGTGACTCCCATTAGCCGTATCTTTCAAGCGTTTTCATCATCTTTAAAATCGTAAAAAAAAAAAAAAGACGTCTGTTCTGTCCCTCATAATGATTGGGAACGATAGGCAACGTTTAAAAAAGTGTAGTTCCCCATTAGGGTGCAGTAGGGCTACTTTTTTTTGACTCATTCCTCACACTTCACACTTAATTAGATTTTTTCCCCCACAAGTGACAGAGATCGGATATTTTTTGCCAGTCTAAACGCTCCAAAGTGCTTCAAATCTGATCTTTTTGCATCAGATGTGGGCCACATCAGGAGGTAATCCAGATCTGAATGGAATCTGAGCTTTGCAAATGTGACTGCAGCCTAGACGGAAATTTGACCTGATTGTGTCCTTTTACGTCATTATTTGTGAGCGCAGCGCAACCACTTTCCTTTTTGCAATTGTCTTCATTTACAGAATCTGGTGTTCTGTCAAAATTAGCCGCTTC
This sequence comes from Nerophis ophidion, assembly GCF_033978795.1. Classification (NCBI taxonomy): domain Eukaryota; kingdom Metazoa; phylum Chordata; class Actinopteri; order Syngnathiformes; family Syngnathidae; genus Nerophis; species Nerophis ophidion. Next base: position 44,778,219 of record NC_084615.1, read on the forward strand.
GTTGAAAAAAAAGCTACCAATGGTGTCTATTGATTTATGCTGCTGCCGCGTCAAACAATATACCATTAGGTTTTTGAAACGCCAATTTAGATATCAAATAAAAAATATAATAAAATAATAACTTACTTGTAGCGCCAGTGACAAATCTACTCTTCATCTACAAGAGGTAGTTCATTTCGACAGGTCAACTTACTTTGTTTTCACTTTATCGAACTGTGCATGCAAGTGACGTTGAGGCCACATTGGGGCTTGTGCGCATGAATACTGGAGTCTGATAAAAATCAAGTTTTTACTTGCAGTGTAAACAGTCAGCTGGAAAAAAAGATTTAGAAAAAATCTGATTTGGGCCACTTTGGCCCGCAGTGTAAAGTTAGTCAAAATGTGTGTCGCTAACTGTAACAGTAAAGAGTCAAAGATGGCCTCGTGGTTAGAGTGTCCACCCTGAGACAGGTAGGTTGTGAGTTCAAACCCCGACCGCGTCATACCAAACACTATAAAAATGGGACCCATTACCTCACTCAGCATCCAGGGTTGGAATTGGGGGTTAAATCACCAAAATGATTCCCGGCCACCGCTGCTGCTGCTCACTGCTCCCCTCACCTCCCAGGGGGTAAAGATGGAGATGGGTCAAATGCAGAGAATAATTTCAACCCACCTAGTGTGTGCATGTGACTATCAGTGGTACTTTAACAAATTAAAATACATACTACAACTTTGCAGAAATCGTTTTTGTAGGTACAGTAGGGCTAAGTATTGAAGCAGATATACCTGTTCTAGAACCTAAAAGGTACTCGTGTTTCCAAACTGTAACAGTAATAAGCCATCCATCCATCCACTTTCTACCGCTTGTCCATTTTGGGATCGCGGGGGGTGCTGGAGCGTATCTCAGCTGCATTCAGGCGGAAGGCGCCCACACCCTGGACAAGTCGCCCCCTCATCACAGAGCCAACACAGATAGACAGACAACATTCACACTCACATTCACACACTGGGCCAATTTAGTGTTGACAATCAAAGCAACAAAATATAAATTTTTTGATTATTTATTTACCAAATTTGTAAACAATGGCTGTATCCTTTTAACATTGGGAACACTATAATAATTCTGCCCACGTTAATCCATATTAAACTGCCTCAAGTTGTTGCTTGGATTAAATAAAATGAAAAAACTTTTCTGCTACATTTAAAAAGTACAACATTAAACCGTTTCCAGTCAACTCATCATGCTTAATTTATTACAGCATTGGGGAAGCCTGTAGTTGATTTTTATTATGTAAATGTGATATTTTTATCAACATGTGATAGCAGGGACCCTGCCATTCAAAACTAGGCTGCTACATTACTAATGATTAATGTAACTAAAGCTGAAAAAATAGTACAATAGCAATAGGAGAGACTATTCATCCCTGAACACCATGGAGTTCATGTAGGCTTAAAGGCCTACTGAAATTAGATTTTTTTTATTCAAACGGTGATTGCAGGTCCATTCTATGTGTCATTCTTGATCATTTTGCGATGTTGCCATATTTTTGCTGAAAGGATTTAGTAGAGAACATCCACGATAAAGTTCGCAACTGGAGAAAAGCCCTGACTCTACCGAAAGTCGCAGACGATGACGTCACATGTTGAGGGCTCCTCACATATTCATATTGATTTTAATGGGAGCCTCCAACAAAAACAGCTATTCAGACCGAGAAAACGACAATTTCCCCATTAATTTGAGCGAGGATGAAAGATTCGTGTTTGAGGATATTGATAGCGACGGACTAGAAAAAAATAAATAAATAAAAAGTGAAAAAAACAAAACGCGATTACAATCGCGTTGCAGTGAGACGGATTCATGTTTTTAGAAACATTTACTAGGATAATTCTGGGAAATCCCTTATCTTTCTATTGTGTTGCTAGTGTTTTAGTGAGTTTAACTGTACCTGATAGTCAAAAGTGTACGTCCACGGCCGGGGAAGTCGACGGCAGCTGTATGGACGGCACAAGCTCAGCTGATATCCGGTAAGAGGCGACTTTTTAACCACAATTTTCTCACCGAAACCTGCTGGTTGACATGTAGTCGGGATCCATGTCCGCTGTGATCCATACTGAAGTTTCATCTCCGTGAATTTTAAACAAGGAATCACCGTGTGTTTGTGTGGCTAAAGGCTAAAGCTTCCCAACTCCGTCTTTCTACTTTGACTTCTCCAATATTAATTGAAGAAATTGCAAAAGATTCAGCAACACAGATGTCCAAAATACTGTGTAATTATGCCGTTAAATCAGACGACTTTTAGCTGTGTGTGTACGCAGCGCTCATATTCATAACAGCCCGTGACGTCACGCGTACACGTCATTATTACGCGACGTTTTCAAGAAAAAAGTCCCGGGAAATGTAAAATTGCAATTTAGTAAACTAAAAAGGCCGTATTGGCATGTGTTTCAATGTTAATATTTCATCATTGATATATAAACTATGAGACTGCGTGGTGGGTAGTAGTGGGTTTCAGTAGGCCTTTAATGATGCACTTACATTAGTATATACACTATCAGAGACAGAAACTCTTCATTTAACATAATGTCCTTTTTTGCTGCTGCAACACAGCTCAATCAACACTGTCTTTAACACACACACACACACACACACACACACACACACAATGACCTAACACACACACCGCAAAATGAGCTAATGTTACGCTAAAAGCTAATTAGCCTTCACCTCAAGCCAGACTGCGAGTGAGCTGAGCAGCAGTTTGTTTGTAGAACGTCAACGGGCTCATAGTATGCTGCCTTATGCTCAGCTGCTTAACACTTATCTGCTCGACGCTGAAGCGCTGACTACATGCGCTCTGAATACGCACTGCTGATTGGCTGTTACCGCTATGGTTGTAACCAATCAGATGGTTGTGTGGGTGGGACAATGATGGGTGCTGTGTAGGAAACAGAGGCAGAAAGCAGAGTGGCTTGTTAAGACTTCAGTTTAGGCGGCTACTTCATATGTTCGTGTGGAAACTCATTCAGTACACCTCTGCACCCAAACGGAAACCCCCGTATTGAACGTTCAATAAAAATACACTTACCGTTACACCCCTAATATACAAACTCCATTTCCATATGAGTTGGGAAATTGTGTTGGATGTAAATATTAACGGAATACTATGATTTGCAAATAATTTTCAACCCATATACAGTTGAATATGCTATATTTGATGTTCAAACTGATAAACAATGCTATATTTGATGTTCAAACTGATAAACATTTAATTTTTTTTGCAAATAATCATTAACTTTAGAAGTTGATGCCAGCAACACGTGACAAAGAAGTTGGGCAAAGTGGCAATAAATACTGATAAAGTTGAGGAATGCTCATCAAACACTTATTTGGAACATCTCACAGGTGTGCAGGCTAACTGGGAACAGGTGGGTGCCATGATCGGGTATAAAAGCAGCTTCCATGAAATGCTAAGTAATTCACAAACAAGGATGGGGTGAGGGTCACCACTTTGTAAGCAAATTGTCGAACAGTTTTAGAACAACTGTTCTCAACGAGCTATTGCAAGTAATTTAGGGATTTTACCATCTACGGTCCATAAAATCATCAAAAGGTTCAGAGAATCTGGAGAAATCACTGCACGTAAGCCATGATATTATGGACCTTTGAGCCCTCAGGCGGTACTGCATGATATCACCACATGGGCTCAGGAAAACTTAATAAAACCACTGTCAGTCACTACAGTTGGTTGCTACATATGTAAGTGCAAGTTAAAACTCTACTATGCAAAGCAAAACCCATTTATCAACAACACCCAGAAACGCCGCCGGCTTCGCTGGACTGATGCAAAGTGGAAAAGTGTTCTGTGGTCTGACGAGTCCACATTTCAAATTATAATTGGAAATTGTGGACGTGGTGTCCTCCGGAACAAAGAGGAAAATAACCATCCGGATTGTTATAGGCGCAAAGTTCAAAAGCCAGCATCTGTGATGGTATGGGGGTGTATCAGTGCCCAAGGCATGGGTAACTTACCCATCTGTGAAGGTACCATTAATGCGCCATACAGGTTTAGGAGCAACATATGTTGTCATCCAAGCAACGTTATCATGGACGCCCCAGCTTATTTCAGCAAGACAATGCCAAGCCACGTGTTACAACAGCGTGGTTTTGTAGTAAAAGAGTGCGGGTACTTTCCTGGCCCGCCTGCAGCCCAGACCTTTCTCCCATGGAAAATGTGTGGCGCATTATGAAGCGTAAAATAGGACAGCGGAGACCCCGGACTGTTGAACGACTGAAGCGCTACATAAAACAAGAATGACAAAGAATTCCACATTCAAAGCTTCAACAATTAGTTTCCTCAGCTCCCAAACGTTTATTGAGTGTTGTTAAAAGAAAAGCTGATGTAACACAGTGGTGAACAGGCTCTTTCCCAACCACTTTGGCACGTGTTGCAGCCATGACATTTTAAGTTAATTATCATTTGCAAAAGAACATAAACTTTATGAGTTTGAACATCAAATATCTTGTTTTTGTAGTGTATTCAACTGAATATAGGTTGAAAAGGATTTGCAAATCATTGTATTCCGTTTATATTTACATCTGACACAATTTCCCAACTCATATGGAAACGGGGGTTGTATATATGTACATACGAATATATATATATATATATATATATGTATATATATATATATATATATATATATATATATATATATATATATATATATATACATATATATATATATATATATATATGTGTATGTGTGTGTGTGTGCCATGGCAGGTAAACAGACTACAACTCTTCACAGATCATTTTATGTAGGTACAGTTAAAGTCAGTATTGAAGTCAAGGTACCTGTTCCAGGACCTAACATGTACTTGTATGTTTCCAAACTGTAACAGAGTCAAAGGTGTAAAAAAAAAGCTCAATATTTGATAATACCATGGCAGAAAGACTATAACTTTGCATTAATAATTTTTAGGTACTGCACAGTATGGCTAAGTATTTAAAGTCGATGTACCTGTTCCAGGAACCTAAAATAAATCTTGTGTATTTCCTAAACATGTAAGTTCACAACTCTCAGTAAAATACTATAGAACCCTGCATTAGTCAATTTGTATTACTCGAGGTACATTAGTGCTATGATAAAACTTGCTGTACCTGTTCCTGAACCAAACAAGTACGAACAATCACCTTTGAGTCCAATCGTTGGGTCCTGTGTAGTACCCAATAAACTTCAAGGAGTATACATTAAATACATCCCTGTGCGCTAGCTTAACATCTTAATAATAAAACACTTCTTTCTGTTACGTCTGGCCCATTCCTATGGGGTGAGTTTGGTTCTTAGCGTGTGACTCATTGGGCCTTAAGGGCGAATAAATCTTCTATTGTGCGGCAACATTGAATGGAGGACAGTCGCTTGTTGCTCCACAAAAAGGTAGAAAGTAGGGAGGCGCCATGACAATGTAGAAACGTTACAAACGTCATGACATCAGCCATCAATGTCGTAAGCGAACACATCTGCCGCCTTACTGGCAACAAAAAAAACTATTCAATCACTCAAGTTTTGCCCATAAAAATAAATGAAATCGAATGAATCAGTTACAGTATCAAATTGTGGTCATTGTAAAACTTGTATTAAAGGAACAGGCAACATTTTAGCTTCTGTAACACAGAAACAAACGATAGAACTGTAAACACTGAAACTTCACAGCCAAGTTATTTTATTAACATTCTTAATTAAACCTATAAACAAACTCTTACCTTCAAAGCCTAACACTTCCATCATTGTGACAGCTCTGATAAACAAAATAAAAAAAATATGAATTGTTTTGAAAAATACATTAATATAATAATACTGTAACAACAGTATATTTAATTTACAGGTGCCTTTCTGGGCACTTTAGAACAGTGGTCCCCAACCACCGGGCTGCAGCCCGGCTCGATTGGTACTGGGCCGCAGTTGAATGTTTTATTAATTTTTCTTTTTTTTCAAATAAAAAAAACTAAAAATAAAAATAGTAATTTTAAATTTGTTTTATTAAATCAACATAAAAAACAAAATACACTTACAATTAGTGCACCAACCCAAAAAACCTCCCTTTTTCATGACAAAGAAAAAAAATAGACCCCCCATGCGCCCCCTGCCCCTCTCCCCACCTCGCCGGGCTGCAGGACAAATTATCAAGCATTGATAATTTGCTACAAAGCTACAAAAAGGTTGGGGGACCACTGCTTTAGAACACAGTAAAAACTGGTAAATAATTAGTCAGTTAAACATGATGAATAAATATAAAGATATAATAAATATTTAGATTGTTTAGCATTGTTTGTCATATGATGCAAACAACATACAATGATCCAAAAACAAAAAACACAAAACAAAATAAAAAGAGTGATTAGTTAGAAAAAAATATTCTATGTTAATTTTCATTGTTTTATTTTATAATAATTGCTCTCAATAAGATTGTGCAGGTGTGCATTTTGTGATTGTGTTCATTGTATTCCTATTCTTATACCTTCTGCTACAGTAATTATTTCTGTGCTCATCAATGGTTCTACATTGTTTAAAGCCT
>NC_084615.1:44789777-44844777 GCF_033978795.1 Nerophis ophidion
AACAACATTTTGTTATTGTGCAAAAATTACTGTTGTTATTTTTATAACAACAGTATAAAAATAAACCTCTTTCTTTAACACAAATATGTTCTGCTTAACTAAATAAAATCAGTGTTCAGCTTTATGATAGAGCAGGTCTCTTACTTTCATCACTATGACAACTACTTTGACAAAAACAATAGAAATGTGTCTTTTATGGGTAGTATGACTGAATTTTTATAAATGGTGCTTAATTTATGAAGCAGCTCTCCACTCACAGCTTTCATGCTTTAGTCTAGTAATTTGTTATTAAATAGAAGCATAATGTCGGAATTTACCACTTGTAGTGAATGTTGTCTGTCTATCTGTGTTGGCCCTGCGATGAGGTGGCGACTTGTCCAGGGTGTATCCTGCCTTCCGCCCGAATGCAGCTGAGATAGGCTCCAGCACCCCCCGCAACCCTGAACGGGACAACCGGTAGAAAATGGATGGATGGATAAATCAAGAGTTGAAGTAAATATTAGTTGACCCTTTGGCAAGTTACTGTATCACCAGCTACCTGTTATAGACCTCTATGTCACCATCATGATGTGTATTGTCACCATCATAATGTGTATTGTCACTATCATATCATGTATTATCACCATCATAACGTGTAGTGTCACTATCACAAAGTGTCTTGTCACTATCGTAACGTGTTTTGTCACCATCGTAACATGTCATGTCACTATCGTAACGTGTCTCGACACCATCGTTACGTCTCGACAGCATCGTAACATGTCTCGTCACCATCGTAACATGTCTCGTCACAATCGTAACATGTCTCGTCACCATCGTAACGTGTCTCGTCACCATCGTAACGTGTCTCGTCACCATCGTAACGTGTCTCGTCACCATCGTAACGTGTCTCGTCACAATCGTAACGTGTCTCGTCACAATAGTAACGTGTCTCGTCACCATCGTAACGTGTCTCGTCACCATCGTAACATCTCGTCCCCATCGTCCTGTGTCTATCACCATCGTAACGTGTTTCATTGTAACGTGTTTCGTCACCATCGTAACGTATCTCGTCATCATCGTAATGTGTATTATCACCATTGTAACGTGTAGTATCTATCACTGTCACAGTGTCTTTTCATCATCATAACGTGTCTCGTCACCATCTTAATGTGTCTCGTCACCATAGTAACGTGTCTCGTCACCATCGTACTGTGTCTTGTCACCATTGTAACGTGTTTCATCGTAACGTGTCTCGTCACCATCGTAACGGGCCTCGTCACCATCGTAACGTATCTCCTCACCATCGTAACGTGTATTATCACCATCGTAACGTGTAGTGTCACTATCACAGTGTCTTTTCATCATCATAACGTGTCTCGTCACCATCATAATGTGTCTCGTCACCATCGTAACGTGTCTCGTCACCATCGTAACATGTCTCGTCACCATCGTAACGTGTATTGTCACCATCATAACATGTATTCTCACCATTGTAACGTGTAGTGTCACTATAACAAAGTGTCTTTTCACCTTCGTAACGTTTCTTGTCACCATCGTAACGTATCTCGTCACCATCGTAGCGTGTCTCATTACCATTGTAACGTGTCTCGTCACCATCGTAACGTGTATCGTCACCATTGTAAAATGTGTTGTCACTATCATAAAGCTGGACACACTATGTTCAATACGGCTGAACCGATTAGTTGACAACGTTGGTCATAAAAATTAATCGACAAAGATTTGTTATTGTCAACAAGTTGCTTGATAAAATGTTTAACTAATAGACCATTCAGAATGTGCATGTTTACAATTGTATTACTTCAGGTAAATAATTGCAGTGAATTAACCCCAACAGTACTAAAAAAATACTTTTTGCACTGAATGTCATGTTTACAGAACATTTTGCACTATAACTCTGTTTATTTACTTAATTTTAAAACTCTTTGTGGAATAGAGTAAAAACATTATTTTCTTAGTAATTTATGTTTCTTTTGTTACAATACTATAATACTATAACAGGTTTTTAAAAAATAGTTAAGTCGCAGACTCATCGTCAACTCAACGTGTACATCATTTCATAAGCAATAATCGTTTGATTGATCAAAAAAATAATCACTGACTAGTTGACCATTCAAATATTTGTTAGTTGCAGCCGTATTGTATTCCATGAACCTTCGGTGTGTAAGCGTCCTCTGCAGTTAGGGTTGTCAACAGCCCTTTAAATACAGAGTTGTCATGAATTTAGAAGCAAAATTTGCCATGAACTTGCATGGCAGCGGTAGTTGTGACCCCAAGATGCAGGAAACAGGAGATCGATGCGCTGGTAAGAGGATTTTAATATATTTAAGCAAGGAGGAAGCAGGGTTTCACGGTGGCAGAGGTGTTAGTGCGTCTTCCTCACAATACAAAGGTCCTGAGTAGTCTGGGGTTCAATCCCGGGCTCGGGATCTTTCCCTGTGGAGTTTGCATGTTCTCCCCGTGAATGCGTGGGTTCCCTCCGGGTACTCCGGCTTCCTCCCACTTCCAAAGACATGCACCTGGGGATAGGTTGTTTGGCAACACTAAATGGTCCCTAGTGTGTGAATGTGATTGTGAATGTTGTCTGTCTATCTGTGTTCTGTGACGAGGTGGCGACTTGTCCAGGGTGTACCCCGCCTTCCGGCCGATTGTAGCTGAGATAGGCACCAGCGCCCCCTGCGACCCCAAAGGGAATAAGCGGTAGGAAATGGATGGATGGATGGAGGAAGCAGTCGTGCATATAAGGGTTCTTAAACAATAATCCTCGAACAGGAACAGGCGAGGCATGCATAAATAGCCGCCTGATTCGGACTGCAACCAGGGGTGCCAGGCTGCCAATAAGGGACAGGTGAGGGAAAATGAGTGATCAGGGAGAAAAGCAGGAAGGGGAACAAAAATAAGAGCGCCGACAGGAAACAAACAACAAACAAGGAACCAACACCAGAGGTGAAGTGACACATTGTCACAAAAATGATGTGTTTCCTCTTGAGTTGTCAAGGGACACACTTTGTTAAGTATTTTTAATTACCGTGAGAATAAAAAATAGTCTGTAAAATATCAATAGTTTTTATCAAATGACCACAGCCTATCAGACTTATTGGTGATCAACTTTTCTGGCATCTGTTCGTTTTGCCTTGGAGGTAGCTAGCTAGAATTATCTGCCTAGCTTTTGGCGATCAGAATCCAAATGTGACTTTTTACTGTAGTGACATGTTTTAAAAAAAAAAGGGAAAAAAAAAGCACATGGGTTTGGTGATCGGTTTTATCTGACTGGGAAGTCATGGCAGTGACACCCATGAGGTACGAGCTAATAACATTGTAGTATCGTATCTTGTATTTGTTATTATAAGTATGTATTTTCCTTAAAACACTAGTGTGTATAAGTACTTTTTGAGCACATTCAACAATATTGTGTTAATTATGATAACAGTGATACTTTTCCACACAATACTGTGACATGAAACTTTCATATTATTACATGCCTAGTCTGAAAAGCCAGGGAGTACCCCGCCTTCCGCCCGATTGCAGCTGAGATAGGCTCCAGCACCCCCCGCGACCCCGAAAGGGAAAAGCGGTAGAAAGTGGATGGATGGATAGTCTGAAAAGTTGCAAATGTCGAATAGAACTCCTTTAGACAGTTAGCTAGCTAAACTAAAACTAAACGAGCTAGGAGGTCGCAGTTCATTTGGATAAAATCCTCATGTTGCTTCCATGCAAGCAAGATAGTTTGTTTATTTATGTTTATGCTGCTCAAACTTAATGTTTTGAAGTTGGTACTTTCAATATACTTTCAGGCAAACAATGCACGAGTGACTTGCGTGCTATTTAAGATAAGTTTATGATATCCATGTTGCAAAACGCTTGGCGGCTGGTTTCACCGAATAATGTTTTTGTTCAAAACTGGTTGTATCAGTTCCCTTGAATCGTTTTCCATTTTGTCTAGCGGTTCTCTTAACGGTTGATCCGGGTGGAATGACGTCATTCTGCAATGTGCGGAATGACGTCACTCTGCAATGTGCGGAATGATGTCAGCAACATGGCGGAACCGGATGGAAAAAGCGCACCAAAGTCCGACAACATTTTGTAAAAAAAAAAATTGCAACAGCGCAACTTGTAATAATTCTGAGGTTGATATTTCATCAAGAGGAAGACATACGAGCAATATGCTGAAACATTTGAACATACAGCATGCAATGAATGTTGTGTTTATTAACCGCGCCGATCTCATCCCAAGCAGCAGCAGCCCATCCATCCATCTGTTTTCTACCGCTTGTCCCTTTTGGGGTCGCGGGGGTGGTGGTGCTGGAGCCTATCTTAGCTGCATTTGGGCAGAAGGCGGTGTACACCCTGGACAAGTCGCCACCTCATCACAGGACCAACACAGATAGACTGACAACATTCACACTCACATTCACACACTAGGGACCATTTAGTGTTGCCAATCAACCTATCCCCAGGTGCATGTCTCCAGGTGGGAGGAAGCCGGAGTACCTGTAGGGAACCCACGCAGTCACGGGGAGAATATGCAAACTCCACACAGAAAGAGCCCGGGATTGAACACAGGACTACTCAGGACCTTTGTATTGTGAGGCACATGCACTAAGCCCTGTACCACCGTGCTGCCCGCTGCAGCAGTCATCTAACATAAATACAACAGGCACAAATGCCGCCTATGATGTTAGCGCTATCAGCCGTTAAATTGAAATGAATGCCTGCCTTCTCATTAAGATGAGCATGAAGAGACATATTCTGACTGGTTTCAAGGCGAGCAGTTAAAGCTCTACTTCACGTCTGCCACAGGCTTTCACCGAGGCAGAGAAGAGTTCCACTCGGCCAGAAACGACAAATGTCACAGAGCAGTGACTAAGTTTATGGTAAAAAGCTTGCAACAATTTGCCACTTTGATGCTCCTTTGATAAATGAATGTTGAATTGTAGTCGGAGAAACGTTGCATGTTTTCCTCCTACCACATTTTCTCCCAGTCATTACATTATACAAGTGGAACTCATGAAATTTGAATATTGTGTAAAAGTCCATTTATGTCAGGAATTGACTTCAAATGTGAAACTAGTATGTGCTGTTAACTCATTACATGCAAAGTGAGATATGTCAAGCCTTTATTTAATCCAGTTTTGATGATCATGGCTTACAGCCCCGTGATGAGGTGGCGACTTGTCCAGGGTGTACGCTGCCTTCTGCCCGATTGTAGCTGAGATAGGCACCAGTGCCCCCCGTGACCCCAAAGGGAATAAGCGGTAGAAAACGAATGGATGGATGGCTTACAGTTTACAGTACACCGCATTTTCTGAGATTTTCAATTCAAGGTTTTCAAAGCTGTAAATAATAAACATCAATTCCCGGGCACGGCCACCGCTGCTGCTCACTGCTCCCCTCACCTCCGAGGGGTGATAAAGGGTGATGGGTCAAATGCAGAGAATAAATTCGCCACACCTCATGTGTGACATTCATGGGTACTTAACTTTAACTTTTAACATTATATCAAAAGAAGGTTTGAAATATTTGGTGTTGCATGTTATGAGCCTATGTCATTATATTAGTTTCACCTTATAAATAAAGTTAAAAAGTTAAAGTATCAATGATTGTCACACACACACTCGGTGTGGTGAGTTTATTCTCTGCTTTTGATCCATCACCCTCACCAGGACTTGAGAATTGAGCAGTAGTGGTGGCCGCACCTGGGAATAATTTTGGTGATTTAACCCCCAATTCCAACCCTTGATGCTAAGTGCCAAGCAGATAGGTAATGGATCCCATTTGTATAATCTTTGGTTTGACTTAGCCGGGTTTTGAACTCACAACCTACCGATCGCAGGGCGGACACTCTAACCACTCAGACACTGAGCAGGTATGCAATGAAAAATCTAAACAAACCTTTGTGCAGTATTATTGCGTGGTTTATTTTTTAGGTAAATGGCAAAGATTCTTAATAGTTAAAAAGTATTGTGTAATTTTCACATTTTATTTTGTTAAATTCTAAAGAATTTCTTTTTCAAATGTTTTTTCAAATGTTTTTGTTCTATGCTACGTGCCTCTTTAGACCTCACTGTTGGCTTTGAAAGGTCATGTGACCTCTAAACTAAACAAAATTGATGCTAATCCACCTTTTTTTTCTTCCTTTCCAAATAAGAATCGATAAGAGTACTGTTAAAGAACCGAATCGTTAAGCAGAATTGAAAGTGGAATCGAAAAAATGTTATCAGTTCCCATCCCAACAGTGGGAGATAGATGACTCGCAATCTTCTGCAATGGTTGCAAGGATAGTGTTTCTTCCCCCTTCGTGTCATTTCTGGAACAACACATGCATATAGATAATAAACATTTCATTTATTTTTTATTTTTATTTCATTAGGAATATTTGAATTGATTGTTCTATAAGACACATTTTCACAGGGCTCCTTTTTCTTGTCTTTTTTTTCTTCTTTTTTTTTTTTTTTACAATGTATGACTAATATCATAAAATAAGGTAATTTCTTAAAACAGAACCAAATGTTTACAGGTGTTAGAGAGACCCTCTTTGTGACATGACCACTGATGTTTTTGACAATGTGCTGTAAAAACACTTGTTAAAGATTCTCTATATGATGCTGTGGGTTTTTTTCAGGACTTACTGCCAAAAGGAATAGTTAAATATATTTTATATGACAGGTATGAGTATGTTGTTTTTAAGGGCCTACTGCAAATATGCTTGTCAAAGTTCCTTCATATAACAGGAGCACTTTGCTGTTTTTAAGAAGCTACTATACTGTAAAATGGCTAATCAAAGATTTTTCATATAACAATAGCGCTTTTGCATTTTAACAGTAGTTTCTTAAAAATAGCACTCAAAGATCCTTTCTATGAAAGAAGCATGTTGTTGTTTTTAAGGACCCTTTGCAAATCTTCTAGTCAAAGCTATTGTGGTCTGTGGCGGCGAACATGCCGGATTCGTTTTTGTTTGTCGTCGTTTTGGTTGGCTTGTCAGGTGTCGCCCTGGGCATACCCTCGCACTTTCCTTCGCGCCCGACGTTGGGCCGTCGTCTGGGTGAGGATTTGTTGAGGGTTGTCCCTGTGGGAGAGTGGATGGATCGGCCGATTTTCGGTGGACAATGGGTTTCGAGGCTGGTTTCCTTAGTTCCGTGCTGGGCAGTCCTGCTACGGTCTGACTCCGGTGAGGTGGGGTTGGGCTCGTGGGTGCCCGGTTACTTGTGGGCCGGGGCAATCTTCTTGTCCGGCTGTGGGGAGTCTCTTGGCGTCCTGTCTATTTGCCCGCAAAGGGGTGTGGTTTCTTTCTGGCTTGGGAGCTGGTCGTCTCCTGCTTCTTCTGTGCCTTGTCCTCGGCAATGCACGTCCTTCCTACACAGAGGGCCCGGTCCGAAGGGTCCTGTCGCTGGCCGGACTTCCTGCGTGGGGTCCCTTGTTCCCTGGGCACCGCATCTGCTGATTTGGAGTTTGGCTTTCTCGGTGGTTGGGGTCGTACTTTGGCTCCTGCACATACTGGGGGATAAATATATTGTACATGCAAATGTATATTAATACATACATATGCAAGTACAGTACATAGGTACATATACGCATACGTAGGTACATACATACACACATACATACTAGGGCTGCAACCAACAACTATTTTGATAGTCGACTAGTCATCGACTATCTCAACGATTAGTTGACTAGTCGGATTATAAAGCGTACACATATTCAATGGCTCTAATTTGGCCATCAACTTTTTAATTCAGCTTGAGATTTTTTGGGCATGTGTTCATGGCGTGTCTTGGTTGATAGAGAGGCCGTGCCAGCAACCTGAGGGTTCCTGGTCCGATCCCAGTCTTCCGCCATCCTAGTCACATCTGCTGTGTCCTTGAGCAAGACACCTCACTCTTGCTCCTGATGGGTCGTGGATATGGTCTTGCATGGCTGTCACTGTATGAATGTGTGTGTGAATGGGTTAATGTGGAAAATAGTGTTAAAACGTCTTGAGTTCCTTAAATGTAGAAAAGCCCTATTTAAGTATAACCCATGACTAATTTGTTCATAAATATGTATTTGTACTGTACCTATGCTGCTCATTAGGCTGTTGGAAAAATTTAATAATTATTACACTTTTGTCCATTTACAAGAAAGGACAGAAAAAGTGCAAAAATAAAACTACTACATTTTTTATCTAAAAAAAAAGGAGAGTTAAAATAGCAATAATAACAAATGATAAAAAAAACAAAAGATTTGTCGACATTGCACACCTACACACGGTACTTACATACACACGCACATTCACTGTACAAACATACATACATACTAGGGATGTCCGATAATATCGGACTGCCGATATTATCGGCCGATAAATGCTTTAAAATGTAATATCAGAAATTATCGGTATCGTTTTCAAAATGAAAGTGTATGCCTTTTTAAAATGCCGAGGTGTACATGGACGTAGGGAGAGGTACAGAGCAGCAATTAACCTCAAAGAAACTTCCTTTACGTGCCGGCCCAGTCACATAATATCTACGGCTTTTCACATTCCAAATGAATGCAAGGCATACTTGTTCAACAGCCATACATGTCAAACTGAGGGTGGCCGTATAAACAACTTTAACACTGTTACAAATATACGCCACACTGTGAACCCACACCAAACAAGAATGACAAACACATTTCGGGAGAACATCTGCACCGTAACACAACATAAACACAACAGTACAAATGTCCCAAAACCCTTGCAGCACTAACTCTTCCGGGGCGCTACAATATACATGCGCTCTCGTCTAAGGGAGCAGATCGACTTTTAACTTTATAGTTTGAGTTGTTGCTCCTATATCTGCTTTTAATGATAGGTCCCTTCCATACCAGATAGTTTGCACTCTGTTTGCTGCATAGTTGCCATATTGGTTTATGGTGGCTCACCACTTTGTTTGCTTCTGTTCAAAAGTCACGTGATAGAATACAACCTATATATAATGCATGTTTCGTAGTGGTGTGCATTTCTACCTCAAATGGCGATTCGATATGAATCTCGATACATGGGTTACGGTACGATTCATTTGCAATACTTTTCAAAACAATACGATTCAATGCGATGTGATGGAGATGGAAGCTTTGCATGGTGAAAACAAAAGTAAATGTATCATGTCAGAACAATGTCATATGTTCTTTTTTGAAATAGACACATACAAAACAGGCAGTTCCTGTATTATTCGTTAGCAAATAGTAGAACTGTCAACTTCAAGACATTCCAATCCATAAACTTAAAGAAAATAAGATGTGCGAGGTAAAAAATGCAAATTATGATTAGAACCATACTATACCATACCATACCATACCATACCATACCATACCATGAATTAATTTACGTGGCCCCCGACTTAAACAAGTTGAAAAATGTATTCAGGTGTTACCATTTAGTGGTCAATTGTACGGAATATGTACTGTATTGTGCAATCTGCTAATAAAAGTTTCAATCAATCAATCAATCAACCCAACCCAAAATGTTTTATAGCACCACTAGCTGAATGGCGATTCAGTGTTTATAGCTTTTTCTCAATTGTTAGTTTTGATGTAAAAATACATCCATTGTTCCTCTCCCGTCTCCACATTGTTTCTGCTTGTAAGTGCTCTGTGTGTGTGTGTTGACTTACATGCGCCTTGGCTCATATTACCAGCAGTGTCACCACAGTGCGCCATCACGAGCATTGAAAAAAAAGTAACAGTATTTTTTAAAGGCAGTATAGTATCTTTTTTAAATAAATTATTACCGCACTACTTTATTAGTGTTGGTATACCATCCATCCATTTTCTACCGCTTATTCCCTTTTGGGTTCTCGGGGGGCGCTGGTATCTATCTCAGCTACAATTGGGCGGAAGGCGGTGTACACTCTGGACAAGTCACCACCCAATCGCAGGGCCAACACATATAGACAGACAACATTCACACTCACATTCACACACTAGGGCCAATTTAGTGTTGTCAATCAACTTATGTTGGTATACCATACATATCTATTTTGCTAGTAAGCATCTCACACAGTATGGATATTCTTGTGCAATTAGCGCCACGGTAATTGTCCAGGATTTTACACTTTTTCATTATCGTTCCGATCACTTCCCGCAATGTTTACAAATGTCGACCTTTGCGGCCAGGCTTAGACGGATTTTTTTATTTTATTTTATCCATCCATCCATCATCTTCCGCTTTTCCGAGGGTGGGTCACGGGGGCAGCAGCCTAAGCAGGGAAGCCCAGACTTCCCTCTCACCAGCCACTTCGTCTAGCTCTTCCCGGGGGATCCCGAGGCGCTCCCAGGCCAGCCGGGAGACATAGTCTTCCCAACGTGTCCTGGGTCTTCCCCTTGGCCTCCTACCGGCTGGACGTGCCCTAAACACCTCCCTAGGGAGGCGTTCGGGTGGCATCCTGACCAGATGCCCGAGCCACCTCATCTGGCTCTTCTCGATGTAGAGGAGAAGCGGCTTTACTTTGAGTTCCTCCCGGATGGCAGAGCTTCTCACCCTATCTCTAAGGGAGAGCCCCGCCACCCGGCGGAGGAAACTCATTTCGGCCGCTTGTACCCGTGATCTTATCCTTTCGGTCATGACCATAGGTGAGGATGGGAACGTAGATCGATCGGTAAATTGAGAGCTTTGCCTTCCGGCTCAGCTCCTTCTTCACCACAACGGATCGATACAACGTTCGCATTACTGAAGACGCTGCACCGATCTGCCTGTCGATCTCACGATCCACTCTTCCCCCACTCGTGAACAAGACTCCTAGGTACTTGAACTCCTCCACTTGGGGCAGGGTCTCCTCCCCAACCCGGAAATGGCACTCCACCCTTTTCCGGGCGAGAACCATGGACTTGTACTTAGAGGTGCTGATTCTCATTCCGGTCGCTTCACTCTCGGCTGCGAACCGATCCAGTGAGAGCTGAAGATCCCGGCCAGATGAAGCCATCAGGACCACATCATCTGGAAAAAGCAGAGACCCAATCCCGCGGCCACCAAACCGGAACCCCTCAACGCCTTGGCTGCGCCTAGAAATTCTGTCCATAAAAGTTATGAACAGAATCGGTGACAAAGGACAGCCTTGGCGTAGTCCAACCCTCACTGGAAACGTGTCCGACTTACTGCCAGCAATGCGGACCAAGCTCTGACACTGATCATACAGGGAGCGGACCGCCACAATAAGACAGTCCGGTACCCCATACTCTCTGAGCACTCCCCACAGGACTTCCCGAGGGACACGGTCGAATGCCTTCTCCAAGTCCATAAAGCACATGTAGACTGGTTGGGCAAACTCCCATGCACCCTCAAGAACCCTGCCGAGAGTATAGAGCTGGTCAACAGTTCCACGACCAGGACGAAAACCACACTGTTCCTCCTGAATCCGAGGTTCGACTATCCGGCGTAGCCTCCTCTCCAGTACACCTGAATAAACCTTACCGGGAAGGCTAAGGAGTGTGATCCCACGATAGTTGGAACACACCCTCCGGTCCCCCTTCTTAAAGAAAAGGACCACCACCCCGGTCTGCCAATCCAGAGGTACTGCCCCCGATGTCCACGCGATGGATTTATTTGATTTTAATCTTTAATTTTTTTTCTCCCATTCCCCCACTTGTTTACCTGTATCTCAGCTTTTTTGTAAGGGGCGCCAGAAGTTGGTAGACCCGTCAGCGATCATGTTCTGTCTCTCTGTAATGTTTGTCTGATCTTGAATGGAATTGTGCTGAAAATGTTCATTTCCCCTCGGGGATTAATAGAGTATGTCTGATTCTGATTCTGATTCTGATGAGACCTGACCCAAGTTGTGACATCAGTGGAAAGACTTTACTCCATTATCCATTAACATTTTTACCTGAGGGCAGGCCCATTCAACTGGCGACCCGTTGGTCACATCCGGCCTGCCAAACCTTTTCATTTGGCCCACCGAACATCACCCAAATAGGCTTGATGAAAGAAGTAAAACTCGGGTTGAACATGTCTAAAATAATTCCGCCACCCAACAGAGGGCAACAGTGAGACATGTGTCACAGTAAAGCAGCAGTGGGATGAGCAAAAGAAGACTACTCATTCAAACTTAAAAAAAAATCTAAATACATAGCAAAATCTGACTTTCAACGACTGCACAACAAAGTATGAATGATTTACCCCGAGCAAGTGCTCCAGTCATTTTTATGGCAGACCTTTTAGGCGATGGACACACTGATCCAGAAAGGCAGCAACAATGTTAGACATCCCAGTGTGTAAGCTTCATCACAAAACTTGGTCACACAATTGTAAGTAGATATCATTTTGTGCATAAAGGTATTGAAATTGCTAACTTTGTGATGTCTTTTGTATTTGTGGTCGTATTGTTTTTTTAACTGACAGTAACGATCAATCCTTGTTTAATACATTTAGTGCTAAGTTGAACAAGTAGAAGACAACAACGACAAATAACATACAATGTTTGGCGTTTGAATGTGTGTAATATGTGTAAACATTTGTACTTTATTGTGCGAATTTATTAACACAGAACCTTCCATTTTATTTATGTAAAATACACAACAAACATTATTTATGTTAAATACACAATGGTTATACTTTTGTTATGTTTATTTTATGTTTATATTTTCAGTCGTTCAAACCCAAATTAAGGAAGAAGTGTAAAGAAATAAAACTAAGAAAGGAAAATCATTCAAAAGAAGGAACATCAATCCTCAACAAAACCGGAGCTTCTTTTTCTTCATACTGTTAACTAGCTGCACATGCTGGAAACGAGAAGTAAGGGCAGAATAATGAATTTATTGACATTGCAGTGTTAAAGCCAATATGTTTACTTTGCAATTACGTAAACAGTCTCTAAGAAATATAAACCGCGGAGACACTTTCTGACGAAACATCCACATTTTGATGTGCGGCCCTTGGGCTCTTGAAACTGCGACCCTCTTCATTATGTATTGGAATAACCCTGCTCGAGGGCAGCACGGGGATTAGAGCTCATGCCTCAGAGCGAGAAGGTCCTGAATTTTATCCTTTCTGTGTGGAGTTTGCTTGTTCTCCCCGGGACTGTGTGGGTTCTCTCTGGGTACTCCGGCTTCCTCCCACCTCCTTAGACATGCACCTGGGGATAGGCTGATTGCCAACACTTGGTGTGTAAATGTTTGTGTGTTTATTTCTGTTTTCCCTGCGATGAAGTGGCGACCTGTCCAGGCGACCCTGCCTTCCACCCGAGGTGCAGCTTGGATAGACTCCAGCCCCTTAAAGGCCTACTAAAACCCACTACTACCGACCACGCAGTCTGATAGTTTATATACCAATGATGAAATAATAACATTGCAACACATGCCAATACGGCCTTTTTAGTTTACTAAATTGCAATTTCAAATTTCCCGGGAGTTTCTTGTTGAAAACTTTGTGGAATGATGACGTGTACGCGTGACGTCACGGACTGTAAGGAAATATTAGCGCTGCGCACACACACAGCTAAAAGTCGTCTCCTCTAACGGCATAATTACACAGTATTTTGGACATCTGTGTTGCTGAATCTTTTGCAATTCGTTCAATTAATATCGGAGAAGTCAAAGTAGAAAGATGGAGTTGGGAAGCTTTAGCCTTTAGCCACACAAACACACGGTGATTCCTTGTTTAAAATTCCCGGAGGTGAAGCTTTCCTATGGATTAGAGCGGTCAAGCGAACATGGATCCCGACCAAATGTCAACCAGCAGTTTTCGGTGAGAAAATTGTGGTAAAAAGTCGCCACTTACCGGAGATCAGCTGAGCTTGTGCCGTCAATAAAGCTGCCATCGACTTCCATCAGACACTGGCCTCAAAACACCCGTGGACACACCCTTCCGACTATCAGGTACTATTAAACTCACTTAAACACTAACAACACAATAGAAAGATAAGGGATTTCCCAGAATTATCCTAGTAAATGTGTCTAAAAAATCTAAATCCGTCCCAATGCAATCGCGTTTTTTTTCTTTTCTAGTCCGTCGCTATCAATATCCTCAAACATGAATCTTTCATCCTCGCTCAAATTAATGGGGAAATTGTCGTTTTCTCGGTCTGAATAGCTCTTTTTGTTAGGGGCTCCCATTAAAAAAAAATGTGAGGATGTGAGGAGCCCTCAACGGGTGACGTCATCGTCTGCGACTTCCGTTAAAGGCAAGGCTTTTCTATTAGCGACCAAGAGTTGCGAACTTTATCCTCAATGTTCTGTACTAAATCCTTTCAGCAAAAATATGGCAATATCGCTAAATGATCAAGTATGACACATAGAATGGACCTGCTGCCCCCGTTTAAATAAGAACATCTCATTTCAGTAGGCCTTTAAACCCAGAGAGGGACAAGCCGCAGAAAATGGATGTTTGCTCTCCAGTTACAAATCGTTCAACTTGCACTTACCTATTTGACACAAATAATTTGGCTTTGTAATCTCCGCTACTTGATAAACAGCACACTTGCTTGTTGTGCTTAATAATTTGAACTGGACTGCACATGTACATAAGGTCAGTTGTGTAGTTCGGAATAGTGCCCTTTAGACTTGGGCCCAATCAGTTATTCAGACATTAAATTAAAATTAATTCAAACACCTTGCTGTCATTGGTAAATTGCCATTTTCCTTTGTTTGTTTTCTTCATTGCTTCTAAACAGCGCACAAGAGGGTTCACTCTGTGCATCGCTTTCAAAACCATCCATCCATCCATTTTCTACCGCTTAGTCCCTTTCGGGGGCGCTGGCGCCTATCTCAGCTACAATCGGGCGGAAGGCGGGGTACACCCTGGACAAGTCGCCTCCTCATCGCAGGGCCAACACAGATAGACAGACAACATTCACACTCACATTCACACACTAGGGCCAATTTAGTGTTGCCAATCAACCTATCCCCAGGTGCATGTCTTTGGAAGTGGGAGGAAGCCGGAGTACCCGGAGGGAACCCACGCATTCACGGGGAGAACATGCAAACTCCACACAGAAAGGTCCCGAGCCTGGATTTGAACCCAGGATTGCAGGACCTTCGTATTGTGAGGCAGACGCACTAACCCCTCTGCCACGGTGAAGCCGCTTTCAAAACCAGAGCGTGTTTATTTAATAACAGAATTAAATGAACAGAGTGAATCCTAATGTCAGTCTTCCACAGACTTTGTCTCTGTGTATGGAGGTGGGACCGCTAGTTTACACACAGGATGCACGGACAAAGCCTTGCTAGTCGCTGGTGAGAAGAACCACAAAATAACAAAAATTCGGAGGAAAAAAAGATGATAGCAAAACAAAATCTGGTGTGAGAAGAGTGAGCAAGATGAGCAAGTATGCCCAATTTGTTGGAAAGTGATGGAAACAAATAAAATACAACAAAATAGACCACTTTGTCCATTTCTTTTAACTGGGAAAAAAAATGCACTTCAAGATTGCGGCATGGCTCGGTTGGTAGAGCGGCCGTGCCAGCAACTTGAGGGTTACAGGTTTGATTCCCTCTTCCGCCATGCATTCCGAGTCACTGCCTTTGTGTCCTTTGGCAAGACTCTTAACCCACCTTTTACCAGAGCCACCCATACTGGTTTAAATGTATCTTAAAAATGTAGCTAAGGGGTTTCTCTATATAAAGCGTATTTGAGTCTCTAGAGAAATGCGCTTTGTCAGTATAATTCACTGAAGATGTTCAATATTTATTGAAGTGCAATTTCTGTTAACAGAGATTAAGAGTGAGTTTTATTCTTATTGTTTGTATAATATATATATATATATATATATATATATATATATGTATGTTATATATAGATTTTTTTAAGTGAAGAAAGCTCTGCCAGTTATGTGTGCGTTGAATGAATTGGACATTGGAGGCTTTCAACGGAAAGAAGCCACGACACCGGTCTGGATTCGGATTAAGTTCGCTTGAAAACGGTGGAAGCACAACCAGGAAGCACACGCACACGCGCAAGCACGCACACGCACATACACACGCGCACAACACCGACCGTCCTTCACTCCTCCCCAGCTCTCCCAGTTTACCGAGCCGTGCCATCGCACCAGTCCGGCTCTCTCGCTCCGCTCCCCGGCACACGCTCTCTCGCTCGACGGCCCCCGGCAGGCAGGAAGTGCGGCGGTAAGTTGTTGGTCGCTTCGATCGCTGTCGTCGCTTCGTGTGTGCTTCAAGTTGTTCCGAAGGGGGAAGAGGAAAGGGTGCGAATGTAATTCTTTAAAAAAATGCGATATTTATTTGTCGACGCGGTGGAGGAGGAAGGAGGGAGGTGTGGAGCCTCACACCGGCCGGAGCCTTCTTCTCCTCCTCGTCTCTTCTTGTCGGGCCGTTCGGTCGTGACGTCCGCCGCGCTGTGTCACTAATGAGGGTTCGACAATGTGATCGGATCATGAAGGAGGGAGCGAGGCTGCCCTTTTATTTGGCTTCTGTCAGCGTACTGTATTCCTCCCTTCCTCCCCCATTCTCCCATATTTAGAACCTGGCTTCTTCGGATGGGCAAGCGACGTCAAGCTTTATTGTATACCATCCTGTTGTATTAGTATTATTCTTACTATTTATAATACTGCAACGTGCATGGGCTGCAAAGTGCGCGAAAGACAGAAAAGCAAGAAGGCTTGCAAAACTTATTTTTTTTTAATCTCCTTCAAGCTCAACATGCCAACGCCTCCTGTTGGCTGCCTAACGTGTCATTGGTGACATGCAAACATGCCAAAGCACCTTTGGCAGTTTTTCATGCCAGCTTTAGTACTTGGACCTTCTTGCACACAGTTGAAGCTGGGTGGCCTCCCTGAGAGGGTAGGGACCCTTCAACCTGAGAAAATAGGCACAATAATAATGCAGAAATAATTGAAAATAGTGGGGAAAATAAATTAGACAAACATTAGAAAATGGATGAATGGATGGATGGCCCCTCAGAGAGGGTAGGGACCCTTCAACCTGAGAAAATAGGCTCTCGTCAAAACAATGACGCTGAAATAATTGGAAATAGTGAGGAAAATAAATGGAAATGTGCAAATATGACCTGAAAAACGTATTGGAATTGTATTCATTTATGTATACCAACTTGATCTTTTCATATTGATTGTATTTATTACTATTACTATTTCAGTTATTACCATTAATGACACGTGGCATAAACACGCCCGGTGTAGGACCCGTGGGCCAAATTTGGACCGCCGAATCATTTGTTTTGGCCTGTCAAACAGTGGGTTGCCAGATTTAATACCTATTCACAGGTAGGCGTGGCTCAGATTGTAGAGCGGCCTTCCAGGAACTTTAGGGTTTCTGGTAAAAATCCAGCCTCTGACATCACAGTGGACTGAATGAATGATGGGTTCTATGGGGATAGGTTGATTGGCAACATTAAATTGGCACTAGTGTGTGAATGTAAGTGTGAATGTTGTCTATCTGTGTTGGCCCTGCGATGAGGTGGCGACTTGTCCAGGTTTCACCCCGCCTTCCGCCCGAATGCAGTTGAGATAGGCTCCAGCACCCCCCGTGACCTCGCAAGGGACAAACAGTAGAAAATGGATGAATGGATGGATAGCCCCTCAGAGAGGGTAGGAACCCTTAAACCTGAGAAAATAGGGTCTCGTCACAACAATGACGCTGAAATAATTGAAAATAGTGGGGAAAATAAGTGGAAATGTGCAAATATGACCTGAAAAACGTATTGGAATTGTATTCATTTATGTATACTAACTTGATCTTTTCATATTGATTGTATTTATTACTATTACTATTTCAGTTACCATTAATGAGATGTGGCATAAACACGCCCAGTGTAAGACCAGTGGGCCAAATTTGGACCGCCAAATCATTTATTTTGGCCTGTCAAACAGTGGCTTGCCAGATTTAATACATATTCACAGAGAGGCATGGCTCAGATGGTGGAGCGGCTGTCCAGAAACTTTAGGGTTTCTGGTACAAATCCAGCCTCTGACATCACAGTGGGCTGAATGAATGATGGGTTCTATGGGGATAGGTTGATTGGCAACACTCAATTGGCACTAGTGTGTAAATGTTGTCTGTCTATCTGTGTTGGCCCTGTGATGAGGTGGTGACTCGTCCAGGGTGTACCCTGCCTACCGCCCGAATGCAGCTGAGATAGGCTCCAGCACCCCCCCGCTAACCCGAAAGGGACAAGCGGTAGAAAATGAATGGGAGGGTTGGATGTTTTTACAGTAAAGAGCTCTGAGTGTTTAAAAAAGAGCTATGAATATCTAATCCTATATTATTATTATTTTCACACAGACCATTTTGAAGTTCACACAATAATTTATGGAATTTCTGTTCCATCCATCCATTTTTTACCGCTTGTCCCTTTTTTCGGGATCATATATGATTATTTAAAGTAAATAAATGTTTTTCATAACTTGAAAAATATTGATAAGTTATTTCCTAATATCTAATCGTAAACATACTTGAACTGCATTTTTGTTGGTTGTCTCTTATGCACACATCCAGGCCTCCATAGCCAATCCACTTCTGGTCGCTAAGTAATACAGTAAACTCTTGTTTATCGCTGTCGATTGGTTAGGGGCCTGCCTGGGGTAAATACATTTGCGTGAAGTAGGAAATATTATTTATAGATTGAATATTTTCATAGACAGACTTTCTAAATAGATATATTTTTTAACATTAGAAAGCCCTCTCGATATAAAATGGCACCTCAATGTTCACCTTTACATGGCACAAACTTCGAAGTGTGATGTGTATTACAATACTCATTAGATGGCAGTCAGCCCTAAAGCCACTTGCGTATATACACAG
Organism: Nerophis ophidion; assembly: GCF_033978795.1. Lineage (NCBI taxonomy): Eukaryota > Metazoa > Chordata > Actinopteri > Syngnathiformes > Syngnathidae > Nerophis > Nerophis ophidion. Next base: position 44,808,495 of record NC_084615.1, read on the forward strand.
GTAATAAAGACTGAAACGGGGCCACAAAAAGCTCAAGGCTGGCCTTGTGGGATCGGATTGGGCCCAATCATTGCCTTTTTTTTTTTTTTTTTTTTTAAATGATTCCGGTATTTAAATGGCTAAAGATTGTACTCATGTGAAACATTCCTTTTAAAGCGGATGTATGCTCTTTATTCTTTATTACACAAATGCAGGAGTTGTATGAATTCCTGGAGGGTGCATGCTTTGCCAGAACACCGGCTTCAATTTGAGAGAAAGCCGCAATGAACACCTCGTCTATCCAGAATGCAAAGCTACTTTTAAGATACTTATCCTCACCACGATGGTGGAAAATAACACAACGTTTCTTCCAAGTATCTTTATTACTGCAGGTCAAGAAGAAAATGAATGGATAAGCATGCTACACACACATAGAGCAGGATGACACAAGAAGGTAACCGCTAAAACTTCAATTTAAAGTAGGGATGATCGATCCAGATGTCGATATTATCGCTACTTAGTAAAGTATCAGTATACAACAGTGTCAATTTTGACAACAGTTTTTAATTTAGTTTTAGTCTTTGGATAAAAATGTATTTTAGTTTCAGTCATATTTTAGTCGGCTAATTTTATTTAGTTTTAGTCTAGTTTTAGTCGACTAATTTCCTCAACATTTTAGTCGACTAAAATTACATCAAATTTTGTCGACTAAAATATAAAGCAGGGGTAGGGAACCTATGGCTTTAGAGTCAGTTGTGGCTCTTTTGATGACTGCATCTGCCTCTCAGATAAATCTTAGCTGAAATTACTTAACGGGATAAATAATCAATAATTCCGCTGGTAATCGCAGTGTTAAAAATAACGTTCAAAATACAAAACATTCTCATGCCTTTTAATCCATTTGTCCGTTTTCTACCGCACCAGTTCAAGAAGTCGCATTAATGGTAAGACGTATTTTATTTATTATTGGTTAGCTTCAGAATAAAAATGTTATTAAAAAGAATGAGAGACTTATTATACTCTAAAAATGTCAGTCTTACTTAAAAATGCATGCATTTAATTGTATTCAGTGTTAAAAAAATATATTAAATGTACTCACGGAAATACATTTCGAAATATTTGGCTTTCATGGCTCTCAGCCAAAAAGGTTCCCAACACCTGATATGAAGTATCAAGGATAATGCATCTTTGAAGTTTTCTTGGTACCGCTGCGATTAAGTTTATTACCATTTATGTGCAACATAATAAATCAACACAGCATAACTTAGCACATACAGATGCATTTCAATAAGTCTGAATATTGTGCATCACATTATTTCAGAAACAATTCAGATTAAGAGACTATTTAAAGTCTCCGAATTTTTTTCTGTTACCGTATTTCCTTGAATTGCCGCCGGGGCGCTAATTAATTTAAAACCTCTTCTCACTCCGGCGTTTACCAAAGGCATGCGGTAAAGGCATGAATGTGCTATTTATTTTAAAACTTCTTCTCACTCTGGCGTTTACCAAAGGCATGCGGTGAATTTAGGCCTGCGCTTATAAATTTGAGTGTGATGTAAGGATATCATCATGAAAATCACATTTAATAAAATAATTGTTATTATGGTCTTACCTTTACTTATAAATGAAGTGCATGCGCAGCACCTTCTGATCAAAAGCAACGATAATTTGTTTATAGAAGTCTTCCTTATCTTTCTTCAGTTTTAAAAGTCTCTCTGTCTCGATGGAGATCTTCCTTTATTACCTCCTGCTTCGATTGAAAGTCCAGTTTAGAAAACGGTTTTATTTTAGATATGTAATCCTCATGCTCACGCTGCTTACTCTTGCTGCTTGTTGTCATTTCTTCTGCAGCCGAGTGGTCGCAAGAAGGATCAGTAGCGCCCTCTACCACCAGGAGGCAGGAGTCATTTAATGACTCATATTTGACACGCGCAGGTATTGTATATCAATAAAACATAGCTACTCACTGTTCTTTTTAGCATATTCAAAAGCTTGGACCTTAAATCCTACTGAATAGCTCTTAATCGTCTTCCCTTTATGCGATTTCAAATTATTGAAATCAGCCTCCTCCATTTTGAAAATGATGACAGGGGAAGTGTCACTCGTGACGTGACGAATTTGACCCGGCGGAAATTCTAGGCATATGCTAATTATTTAGCGAAACGAGTTTGACCCGGCAGAAATTCTAGACATGCGCTAATAAAATAATATTTTGCAAAACGAGTTTGACCCGGCATTAATCCTGAGCCGGCGGTAATGTTAAGCATGCGCTAGTTATTTTGCGAAACGAGTTTGACCCGGCAGTAATTCTAGGCAGGCGCATACTATATACCCGGCGGAAATTCAAGGAAATATGGTAATTTCCAAAAGTGCATTCAAGAGTGTGGTAGTCATCCATCCATTTTCTACCGCTTGTCCCTTTTGAGGTCGCGGTTGGTGCTGGAGCCTATCTAAGATTTGTCCGCCATTTTATTAAGCAAAAGAGCTGGGAAGGTGCATGGTGGGGTACAAGGTATTTTTACATGCTCTGAGCGAAGTGTAAAATTAAATTATGTGCAGCACGTACACTTGTATTAAAATAATTTTATTTAATCAACAGGAAATAATGGAAATGGAACATAAACATAGACACGGAACATAAACATGTACTTGACGCTCAAATCATAACATTAAAAATGTTACAAAAACCGCTAAAAAAATTAAGTTTTACATCATACACAAAGTTGTATACATTAACTTTTGCCAATTTGGAGGGCATAACTTAGAAAAATATTTTACTATAATGTTAAATAATATTGTAAGTATTTTCTGTTCCATCATTAAAATGTAATGTGTACATTTTATCAAGTAGTTCTTCTATTTATTTAGACAATTATGACGCAATAAAAAATATTACTGATCGACAGTTTGTTAAAAAAAATAACTCTTTTAATGCCAGTGTACAGTGCATGAAAATGTGTGTGCTTGGTTATGGTCATATGAAGAAACAAACTAGTTTTATTTTATATTGTGTATAACTACACTGAGTGTGCACAATACTTGGCGTCTTGGCCACTGTAACGTGTAAGTACAGCAACAAGTCTTGTAAAACTTACATGTATATATACCTGTATCTCAGATAGCTTTATTTCTTTGTGTGTTTGCTTGATAAATGGACAAATTTCCTCTTATGGGTTGTCAAGTTGTGCAATTAAAAGCTGAACAGAACATCAGCTGAACATCGATTAAAGTGAACTATAGGATATGTATTGGCTAGGCCTGGCCGATATGGTAAATAAATAAATGGGTTGTACTTGTATAGCGCTTTTCTACCTTCAAGGTACTCAAAGCGCTTTGACACTACTTCCACATTTACCCATTCACACACACATTCACACACTGATGGAGGGAGCTGCCATGCAAGGCGCCAACCAGCACCCATCAGGAGCAAGGGTGAAGTGTCTTGCTCAGGACACAACGGACGTGACGAGGTTGGTACTAGGTGGGAATTGAACCAGAGACGCTCGGGTTGCGCACGGCCACTCTCCCCACTGCGCCACTCTATGAATTAAACAATTAGATTTATGATTTTTTCGAATTTCCCCCCCTACCTTTTAAAGAAACCTATGAATACAAATCACAAAGGTCATTCAAAATGAGTTTTGCTTTCAATGTGACACTGCATCTTACTCTTAGCAAAATTCAAATTGTATAATGTTATTTTTAGACACGATATAAATTGTACTTTTCTGCAATCATTTTAAAAGAAATAAATTAAGAGCTTCCTATGGGAGACAATACCTCTGTCTTGAAATAAATACTTATTTAAACAAAAATGTAGCATTGTACATTGAATGCTATCAAACTCCAAAAAATATACCAATAATCATTCATTAGTAACAAAACTCAATCAGATCAATAAAGGGAAACCTTATGTTTTGAATAAAATACTACAGTAAATAAAAATGTAGTATTGTACATTGTATGCAAATACATAAACAAGTAAAACATTGAGATGACTATGTAGTTTTAGTAAGCGGATAAATGCAGGCTTTTCCATGAAGTATCCTGGGCTCCTTGTTAGTTTGTACTGATGTTAAAGACAATATACACTTCTTATTGATGATTAAATGCGTTAGAATTCCACAAGAGTTTTGCAGCAGCACCCCGCGTGTACAAGTTGTCCAGTTTGGATGTGCAGAGCGACTGCTTTAGTTATCGCTCTGTGTGAATGATTTTGCAACAGTAAACTGCTTCTTAAGTGAAGTTTGTTGTTGTTGTCGTGCCCTTGTTCACCTTTAAGAACTGCATTTCTCCCACTCGGCTTGATGCCGTTTCACATGCAGAATAAGTTTGTTGTGCTGCTGGCTTTTTAAGAGACTTTGCAACGTGCAGTGATTTGTTCCATGCCTGTTGCCGCAAATCTAAAATAATGGCAAGACTTTGGAAGAAACATCTTGCGCTCGTTTTAGCATCAGCATGAGCGATGTTTTGCCATCTTGTGGATCTCTGCTTAGAGGCTGTGAAAGCTTGTGGGGCAAAAAAATATGCCGGGGAATGAGGAAAAAAAAGATGTTTTTAAAAATATAAATCGTCTGCAACAAAAAACTTGAATTTATCGATATAATCGATGTATCGTCCAGGCCTAATATTGGCGGGTAAGCTTGGCTCAGCTCGTGGCATAATGGTCAACTACAAAAGTAGTTTGTTTTTAAGTATTTATTTTAGGACATGTGGTAAAGTAAGCTGTCTTGCTCCTGCTCTACCGTCTTAAATAATAACAGTGACTCAGTAAAATGAGTCCTTTTGAAATATTAGCTTCAGCCTACTATTGTTGCGTAGATGTCCTGATGATTTAGTCTGCAGAGGGCGCGTCAAGTTTGTTGTATTTTTGCGGAAGAAAACGGAGCCACAGGGTTTCAAATTGTTTTGTTGTCTTTTGCGTAAAAGGTGCAGTGCTTCCATATGTCTTCTCCTCTCTTTCTTCTCGGTGTAGAAGACATATTGTATTAATGTCTTGTATTGATTTTTGCTTTTCTGGTTGAATATCAGGGCACCGTGCCTTACAAAGAAACTACAAACCCCGTTTCCATATGAGTTGGGAAATTGTGTTAGATGTAAATACAAACGAAATACAATGATTTGCAAATCCTTTTCAACCCATATTCAATTGAATGCACTACAAAGACAAGATATTTGATGTTCAAACTCATAAACTTTGTTTTTTTTTTGCAAATAATAATTAACTTAGAATTTCATGGCTGCAACACGTGCCGAAGTAGTTGGGAGAGGGCATTTTCACCACTGTGTTACTGTACATCACCTTTTCTTTTAACAACACTCAATAAACGTTTGGGAACTGAGGAAACTAATTGTTGAAGCTTTGAAAGTGGAATTCTTTACCATGCTTGCTTGATGTACCGCTTAAGTTGTTCAACAGTCCGGGGTCTTCTTGTCGTATTTTACGCTTCATAATGCGCCACACATTTTCGATGGGAGACATGTCTGGACTGCAGGCGGGCCAGGAAAGTACCCGCACTCTTTTACTACGAAACCACGCTGTTGTAACACGTGGCTTGGCATTCTTTTGCTGAAATAAGCTGGGGCGTCCATGATAACGTTGCTTGGATGACAACATATGTTGCTCCAAAACCTGTATGGACCATTCAACATTAGTGGTGCCTTCACAGATGTGTAAGTTACCCATGCCTTGGACACTAATACACCCCCATACCATCACAGATGCTGGCTTTTGAACTTTGCGCCTATAACAATACAGATGGTTATTTTCCTGATTTTTCTGGTGGACACCACGTCCACAGTTTCCAAATATAATTTGAAATGTGGACTCATCAGACCACAGAAAAAGTTTCCACTTTGCATCAGTCCATCTGAGATGAGAACGGGCCCAGCGAAACCGGCGGCATTCCTGGGTGTTTTTGATAAATGGCTTTCGCTTTGCATAGTAGAGTTTTAACTTGCACTTAGAGATGTAGCGACCAACTGTAATTACTGACAGTGGTTTTATGAAGTGTTTCTGATGGTGGTGATATCCTTTACACACTGATGTTGGTTTTTGATGCAGTACAGCCTGAGGGCTCAAAGGTCTGTAATATCATCGCTTACGTGCAGTGATTTCTCCAGATTCTCTGAACCTTTTGATGATTTTACGGACCGTAGAAGGTAAAATCCCTAAATTCCTTGCAATAGCTCGTTGAGAAATGTTGTTCTAAAACTGTTCGACAATTTGCTTACAAATTGGTGACCCTCGCCCCATTTTTGTTTGTGAATTACTTAACATTTCATGGAAGCTGCTTTCATACCCAATCAGGACACCCACCTGTTCCCAATTAGCCTGCACACCTGTGGGATGTTCCAAAAAAGTGTTTGATGAGCATTCCTCAACTTAATCAGTTTTTACTGCCACCTTTCCCAACTTCTTTGTCACGTGTTACTGGCATCAAATTCTAAAGTTAATGATTATTTGCAAAAAAAAAAATGTTTATCAGTTTTAACATCAAATATGTTGTCTTTGTAGCATATTCAACTGAATATGGGTTGAAAATGATTTGCAAATCATTGTATTCCGTTTAGTGTGTGAATGTTGTCTATCTGTGTTGGCCCAGTGATGAGGTGGCGACTTGTCCAGGGGGTACACCACCTTCCGCCTGATTGTAGCTGAGATAGGCACCAGCGCCACCCACGACCCCAAAGGGAATAAGCGGTACAAAATGGATGGATGGATGTATTGTGTTTATTTATACATCTAACACAATTTCCCAACTCATACGGAAACGGCGTTTGTAATTCTCATTGGATAACCGTTGTGCTTTTCTACCCACCCCTCTCTCGCATGTAACTGTGATTGGCTATTTTATCCGACCCTCCTAAAGACAAAATTAAATGTGATAGACAAAATTAAATATTATTGGATTTTGTCTCTGTCAACATTTTTGTCTTGTTTTAATTCGTTAATTGAGCTGGACGAAGTGGTTGGGGAGAGGGAAGTCTGGGCTTCTCTACTTAGACTTCTGCCCCCGCGACCCAACCATGGATAAGCGAAATAAGATGGATGGATGGATGTAAATTGCACATTTATAAAAATAATAATTATTATTGTTTTAGTCTGCATTTGTTTTCATTCATTATCATCTTAATTTTGTCAAGGGAAAATAGGTCGTTGACAATAACAATAACAAAGACGAACATTTTTAGTCAACAAAATTAGTATACCAACAATACAAAAGTGATTAAATTGATATATTTTTTTATATTCCTTTTTTTGGTGTTTTTTTTTTGTTATCATTTACATTAGGGAGTAAGTCCTTGCAAAAATCAATTATTTAAATGTCAGTCACTAGTAGTTTTCGCTTTTTAGTTCTCCTGCTAGCTAGTAGCTAAACTTAACAAACAAAACGCCCTAATAAACTGACAACAAACATAACACGTGTTACGTGGGCTGTGGTTTACATGCTCAAAGCCGAAAGAGAGCGGGATATAATGCTTACAACACTTTAGCGTCCTTTAAGCCAGGGATGTCCAAACTTTTTCCACTGACGAGTCAAAGTGGCATGCGGGGGCTGTTTTGAAATTTTATTTTGTAAAAAAAAAAAGTATCTAAAACAGAGATACATTTACAGACAAAACAATGTTTCTGCTTCATATTAATTATTAGTATTAAAATTAGCTACCATATTTTCGTATTTCTTATTAACATTTTTACTGTTTTTTGTCGGATTTTATTTCAACAATATGCTGCGGGCCAAAAAAAACTTGAGTTGCGGGCCACAAATGGCCCCCGGGCCACACTTTGGACACCCCTGCTGTAAGCCGAGGCTTAAGATTCCAAACAGTCACTTTGAGGCAGTTCAAATATTAGAAACAGCTGTCAGTATGATGGAGTGCAGAATCAACTAACACAATAGTAATAACCGACAATGATTGTTTTTGCAAAGGCAACATTTTTGTGTTGCATCTTATTAGTTTATACATTTAATGGTGTCACTTCAAAGATCTGTAGGGTTAAAGTGATCAATCTATACAGAAATACAGCTTGGTGTGTCTTAATAATGTCATTTATTTGGGGGGACTTGGGATTCTTGCTTTTTTTTTAATGAATATTTGTATTTTATTATGTAAAGTGCACTATTAAGTGACTTTGCTTAGACCTGGCAGTTGTGTGTTGTTGATTTTTTTGTGATGCAATTTTGGATAAGTGTTGTAATTCGTGTATTGGATCTTGTTGGATTATACAGGTGGTCTATGGTGTGTTTCTTAAGATCTGTAAAGTTAAAGTGAACAATATTTTATAGCAATATACTTTATTTAGGGGCTAGTATAGTCATTAGAATTTTACATGATTTTGGAGGGACTGCTGCAAGGACTTGTAAGTTTCCTGCAAATCTTTGCACACATTTAAGAATATATTATATACAGTCTTTTATATAAAAGGAACTAAGGGTGACCCGATACGCCTTTTTCCACTTCCGATATGAATTCGATATTGGAGCCTTTAATATTAACCTGATACAATGTCAGCACAAATCATAGTACATATTTTTATTATTTTTTTAGTGTTAGAAAAGGCTCACAGAGTCATGGGAGCTATGAAAAACACTAAACTTATGACAGACTTATGCCGTCTAAAGTTGAAGTTTTTTGGCGACACCAAGTAGACCCAATAATTCATTAAATTAGGTTCATGATGCAGTAAGTTGAATGATGCTGACACATTTGTTACCGTAACATTCTAATACGTTTCTGCCTTGGAGACTTTGTATTGAAAAAAATAAATGTAACATTTCAGACTGCAATATTTTTTAATTAAGGACACTAATTATGTATGTCTAGCTTGTAAGCGATTGTGTGCTAAGCTGTTGTGTAGCTGCTAGCTCGTAGTAGCCTACAGCCCACCGTGTTTACTTATTGTAAATGACTCGACTAAAAAAAAAGAAAAGACCAACCTTGTGTGCTTACTGGAGGACATTTAGTTGTTAACTGGTAAGATGTAAACATGCTGCAGGACTGCATGTATTGGAGATTAGATCACACATTTTACATGCAAGCTGATATCATCTAAAATTTGTTTTTAGATGAGCATTATCTGGCAGATTGTTTGTGTTGAATCTCATTAGATTGTGCCGGTGTGTAATGTTTTTTTGTTTAAATAGCTGGAGAGTTAAAGTGAACAGTTTGTTTTGTTAGTGTTTCTGATCATTTTCAGAGCGTTTTCTGCAGTACGTCGGTTATTTTTGGTTCCTCTGACTGTGCCGTTTCCATGGAGGTGCACATCCCGGCAATACTGTGAAAAACGGGTATAGGGACACTAAAAAGGACTATTTGTGTTGTAGTAACAGTAGCTGGCGGTTGTTTATTTTTTTGAGGATTGCTCACTAAGTATGTGTGATATGTAGGCAGCTCTTTTGGGCAAGAGCACGCCTGCTGTTTTCAAGGCGTTTAGTGCTGGCTCATTCATCCACTTCCTGGAACAGTCGGCTGAACTGTGTTTAAGAGAGCCAAATTGCTGCACGGCAAGAGCGCTACGGCACGAGATGTAATCTCCGCAGCGCTTTACATGACAGTATTTTACATTATATTCCACACTGCTCAACAGCAGCCTGGTAAATTGCAACAAAACCATATTACATAGCTAGTGTAGCAAATAGGTATTGGCAAATGTGTGGAAATGTGCAGGAACAAGCTGGATGGAAATAGCTAGAAGCATGATAGGATTGAAGTGCTGACTATTTTGTATGTTTAATAAATGTCATTATAAATTATAATTATAAATTATAACATCTTGAAATCCTTCAACATTTCTATATACTTATTTTCTTTCTTTCATTTTAAATATTGGTTGATTAGTTTTTTACTTGTATGACAATCTTACACACTTTGGCCATTCATCATTAATGTAAGACTGCTTCATTGCTTTTAGGTTTGACTATGAGCAGAAGTTATTTTTACACTTGCATGGCAATCAAGAATGGAGAAAAAAAACGTAAAGTCGTCCCTAATCTATCGCGACACATTATTTTCTAGACCTGACCAAGGTAGACCAAGTGTTATAAATAAAATTAATGTTTTCATATTTTAAACTGTTTATGGCCTTCTAAATATTTTTTTAACAGAGCCCTCTGAACATAAATTGAAAGCCATACGGTCAACTTCACCCAAATCGTCACCTTGAGTGTGTTCCACTGTGGATTACTTGATAGCACATGCAAAGCTGAACTACTAAATGTGTGCAAAGTGGATTGCGTCTGTTAAGTAAGGAGAGTAAGGCGTGCGATCCATTTTGCGTCTGTTCATCAATATGCAAGATATATGCTGATCATCAAAACTGCCACAATACTGGGAGGAGAAAATGCGAATATCATTATTTAGACGCACAATGTGATTTATCAACACTCACCACCATTTTGTGAGAACTATTTTGTGTTTTATTTAGCACATGTGAGAAGAACGTGCTAACTGACAAATGGCAAATCATTGCTCACGCTGCACAGACATATAATTGACAGACGAGAAGCCTCCGTCCTAATGTGTGTTTGTCAACTATCTGGACGGTCAGGAGTAAAAAAAAGAATAATAGATATTGTTTATTCAGCTGCATCATTTTATAATTTTGTAGCTGCAAGAGGATTTAGGACTTACAGTACTAATACAAAGTCAATTGATGCGTCTTGCGATAGGTTGATTGACAACACTAAATTGGCCCTAGTGTGTGAATGTGAGTGTGAGGGACGGCGTGGCGCAGTGAAAGAGTGGCCGTGCGCAACCCGTGGGTCCCTGGTTCAATCCCCACCTACTACCAACCTCGTCACGTCCGTTGTGTTCTGAGCAAGACACTTCACCCTTGCTCCTGATGGGTGCCGGTTAGCGCCTTGCATGGCAGCTCCCTCCATCAGTGTGTGAATGTGTGTGTGAATGGGTAAATGTGGAAGTAGTGTCAAAGCGCTTTGAGTACCTTGAAGGTAGAAAAGCGCTATACAAGTATAACCCAGTTATCATTTATTTATTTATGAATGTTGTCTGTCTGTCTGTCTGTGTTGGCCCCGTAATGAAGTGGCGACTTGTCCAGGGTGTACTCCGCCTTCTGGCCGAATGCGGCTGAGATAGGCTCCAGCACCCCCCGCGACCCCAAAAGGGACAAGTGGTAGAAAAATGTCATTAAATATTTTTTTAATGGCAGTCGTTTATTTCGCATGAAAAAAACGTATCAAAGTATGCATTTTTTTTTTGTCTTGAGCCAGATTAAATACAGCGCGGTAAAAAAAAAAAGTGGTTTTAATGTAGATGCACCGCACGACTGCTTCTAAAAAGTAGTTCATGTCTCCTGCATATTTGACAATAGCAAAACTCTACAGGTAGGAAGGAACAAGATAACATGAATGTGCAGTAACTGAGAGTGTCTCTGTGGTGATGCTCCATATAGTAGACGCAAAATCCTCATTTAAATAAGGCGGTCTGGACTACTTCTCAATTGCACACGCAGTCTTGGTAAATTGCACACAACATGTCCACTAATATGCTATTTAATAGATTGCTCACACTGTTTAGCCCGTTGGTATTTGGATCTCAGTAAATCAGGCCCTGTGTGTTTTTATAACGAGGAGTGGTTATTTTATTTTGATACTTGTATGACATCAATCAATGTTCACCAAATGAGAACATGAGGCATATCTCAAAGGTGAACAATTTTTGCAAATATTTTTCGTCATTCATCATCACATTTGAGACATTACATTTAAGACTAATTGCTTCTAGTATTTCCTATTAGCAGAGGCTGACTTATTTTTATGCGTGTGAATGCTAAATTGTTGGCAACAGTTTGATATTGTTAAAATCACAGTTTATGATGGTTGAAATGAAAAGGTGATACTGATTTAGATATATAAACTGGCATTATTGGGATGTTATGTATAACAAAGTGAGGCATCTTCCTCCTTGTCAGTGTCATTAACTTTTTTGCATCCGTTGGTTCATTATCTATAAGTAGAGACGAGGGGGTTCACGCTGTCACAACTGTTGTCAGCGTGTCCTTGTTAATCCTGTGTGACATGGTTTAGCCATGCTGATGTGTAGGCTTGACTAGCTTGGTGCTAAACCTCACTATGCTTTAGAAGTACTGTACAGGTCGAATGTAGAGATTAGTGGGATATCACTGTACACTAAAGCAAGGCTCTTAAATGTTTCCCAGGCGAAAGGACCCCCAAACTGAAATAGAGATGGAGTGGGGACCTCCTATTTACATATCTTGAATAAAATAGTGTTTTGAAGATACCTTTTTTTGTGCAATATTCGCTTGTCTCTCCAACAATGAACGAGTTGCGTTCCTACAGTGATGATAGCCAAGTTTTTTTTTAAATTATAATATTGTCAGATTTTGTACTTAAAATATACCTAGGTTAACTCATAGGACTGTCACGGTGTACACAGACCACATGAAGGACATTTGAAATAGACAGAACTATTAAATAACAGAATGAAATGAAAGAATAATAAAAAAGAGAACTCTTATTTACATCCAACTTTGTCTCTCTCAGTCTTGGCACACCAGTGACCAGGTGAGCAAGGATTTTTTGCTTACCTAAATTCATATGCTGTAATAATATTTGATACAGATTGCTCATTAAGATGATAACAGAAAAAGGAGGTAGTATTTTCCCTTTGTAAAAAAAAAAAAATCAAATAATTCTTGGTTTTGTTTACTTGTTTTGATAAAATAAAACATTTGGAGTCTTGATTTGTATTTGAAGTATCGCACACGGACTATCCTCCATAAAAACGTACTTTGTATGATCATCTCTGTTTTGTTTGAAAATCTGGTTTTGAGAAGCTGTTAAGATCCGCCGCTCGGATCTTACATTATTTGGTTTTGAGTCATTTGTGTTTATCTTCTTGATTCATAGACGCTTCCGAGTCTTAGTTTGTGCATTTCCTGGTTTGTTTTTGTCACCATGGCGACTTGATTTGTTCACCTGCCTTTGTTTGCACACCTGGTTTTGATTAGTGACTCTATATTAACCGACCTGTTTCATTTACTCGTCCTGGTCTCATCAAGTTTGCTACATGCCTTTCGATGTCTTCGTGACTCCTGACTTCGGTAATAATCCGTTTTGTACTCACTAGTTTTCACGCCTAGCCTCTTTGTTTTCTACATGTTTACTTGCTAATGCTTCCGCGCTTAGCCACCTTCTGTTTCCCTAGCTCACTCGCTAGTAGAGATTTGTTTGCCTTTTTCCTTAGCACCAGTGTTTTTGTTATTAGCCTGTTTTTTAGTTAAATGAATCTGTTTTCTTACCTGTACCCTGTGTGATTGCCCGACTGCATCTTGGAAGAAGCACCCCTAGCGCACGATGCCACGAAGACGTCACAGAAACATTGGATCAGAAAATTAAAACAACATTTTTGTATCTGACAAAAAAACAACTAAACAAAAGATTGCTGATAAAACATGGAAGCAACATGCATCTGCTCAGAACAATGTATAGAGATAGTATGGACAACTTGGTTGCAAAGACCATCTCCTAAATGATTGGTCAAAAGCCCTTATGTGACTACAGGGCACCATGTTGGGTACCAACTTTGAGCTGGAGCTATTTGTGATGGTGTGCACTGCACTTCCTTATTCGATTTATCTTTTAATTGAAGAGTTATCTGCTGTGTAAACATGCCCTGCTGTGCAGCTTGGGGCTGCCCCACTCCCAAAAACTGTGCAAAGCATTTGCATAGCTTTTCCTGCAACCCAGAAAGAAGAAAAGTATGGGAAGTGAGGGTTCACCAGGATGGCTGGAGTACCAATGACAACAGTATCTTGTAGTGCCAATGACAACAGTATCTTGTGCGAGGTCAGATAGCAAAAATTGTCGATTTGCTGACCGTAACTTCTACACAATCTACTAACATTGACTCTGGGCATGATTGAACTATCTTCTAGACACAACCTCTTTTCAGAACAGGGCTTCTCTTATTGCTATTCAATTTTTGCCATGTTTTATTATGTGCAAATTGTTTCAAACTTTCATTGAGAGGTTCGTCTATCCATCCATTCATTCATACCTTTCCTACCGCTTGTCCCTTTTTTTCTGACAAAATAAATAGACCAAAATCAAATGTCTACTGTAGAGGACGCTGGTACTCCGTAATATACAAAATAAGACTAGTAGTAAAGGGATATGTCCGTCCCCCAGGCCGTAGCTTTCTGGAAATGTGGCCGTCGAAATACTTCAGTTGAATATCACTGCCCTACAGTGCCTCTTGTCTCTATTAAGAGTCCATTTATGAAAAGGAGTGATGTCATTAAACACATTAAACCGGCTGTAGATTCTACAGTGTACAAGCTACAAATTCATGGTGTAAAAATGTATTTGCAAACATTATTTTGGCGACAATAAGACCAGCCAGTAAGCCACGTCCTCAGCCTCTTCCGAAAGGGAAGCAGCACAATACCCAGAAGCCTAATGTTAGGTTTTTATTTTTACTCAAATACGTGTTAAAAAAACGATTGTAATCATAGAGAAAATACATCTATAACATGGTTTAATGTACAAATATTGATATTTATTTCATGGTTTCATTATCCGTTCTTTATTTTTCATCACTTGTGTACCCAGACCGCACATTCCTGCATCTCACAGTACATTTGTCAAACACAGCAAAGCCAACTCCACAAGATTCACAATAAAAGCACTGTGTGCATTGTACAAAATATTAACATAAATGTACATATAGGAAATATAGATATAATACAATAAGAGGGACCCTTAGTTAGTTAACTTTATCCCTGATTTGTCATTGTGTCCACTTTTATTAACTCCTGTTTAGGTGTATTTACCTTCTTAAAGCATTGGCCAGACTCGCCAGGAAAAATAACCTCCTTTTGTTCTACCATACCTTGCAACAGCACAGAATCAATGACCACTCTAACTTTCATGAACATCAATTCTCTTTAGTTTTAAGGAGGGTCGATTGCAATAGTCAACAAATAGCAAACACATTCACATCTGATACTAATGGCTGTTTTATCCTCTGACCTTTATGATGATCATAATGAAGTCAGTAAAATTAGTCCAAAAAATAACATTATAATTCACTTCACTGACTGTTATCTCCTCAAAGTATTTGTACAAGTGTGTGAGCCAACTGGAAGCACTGAGCA
The DNA here is from genome assembly GCF_033978795.1 of Nerophis ophidion. NCBI lineage: Eukaryota > Metazoa > Chordata > Actinopteri > Syngnathiformes > Syngnathidae > Nerophis > Nerophis ophidion. The sequence goes on from NC_084615.1 coordinate 44,823,616, forward strand.
CACTAGAGATGCGCGGATAGGCAATTATATCATCCGCATCCGCTTCACCAAGGTCGTCATCCACCCGCCGTCCACCCGAACCAACATTTTATCAGGATCGTACCCGCCCGCCATCCACCCGCTGAAATACATCAGAGGTTGTCCACCTTTATCACTCACAGAGCTATTTAAACCTGTTTCACAGAGTAATGAAGACAATTGGAGCCGCTAACGTCCCAGCGACTATCCAACGGGGTTCATCCTGATGACAAGAATATGGGCGTGCTGTGAACCCATAGCCTTTGACACCTTCAACAACATGTGCGGACCGATTGTTGGTCCGTCAACATGTTGTGTACAGCTTCCGCAATTACACGTTCAAGATTGAAAGGCATACTAGGTGATACAGAGTACACTGATGGTTGTGATATAAACAACTTTAACACTTACTAATATGCGCCACGCTGTGAAGCCACACCCAACAAGATTGACAAACAGATTTCGGGAGAACATCCTCACAGTAACACAACGTAAACGCAACACAACAAATACCCATAATCCTTTGTATTCATGACAATTCCTGAATATATTTTACACCCCCGCGCCCCAACCCCGCCCACCTTACCGACACAGGGGCGGCGGGGGTGGCGGGGGTGGCGGGGTTTGCTGCTAGCGGGGTGTATAAAATAGTCAGGAAGTGTAATTAATACAAAGGATTATGGGTATTTGTTGTGTTGCGTTTATGTTGTGTTACTGTGAGGATGTTCTCCCGAAATTTGTTTGTCGTTCTTAATTGGTGTGGCTTCACAGCGTGGCGCATATTACTAAGAGTGTTAAAATTGTTTATATCACAACCATTAGTGTACTCTGTGTCACCCAGTATGCTTTGCAGTCGTGTGCGTGTTGCCGCCAAAGCCACACACAACATGATGCTGGACTTACAAGCAGATTGTACATGTTGTAGTAGGCGACAAAGCCAATGGCTTCATAGCACGCCCTAATACTTATTATCTGGGTAACTGCCGGCAGTTATTTAGGAGGATAATAGCGCATCGCTTTATGACACGGTTCTTTAATGGCACTTTGAATGGCAAAGGATAGGCGCCAGCGTCCCCCGCAACCCCGAAAGGGAATAAGCGGTAGAAAATGGATGGATGGATGGATATCGATCATCCATGCATACCAAGAATTTCCGGATGGATCAACCGCCACCCGCCTGAATCTAATTAAAATAAATTTTTGCGTCATGTCAACCGCCCGACCCGCGGTTTATCCGCGGATGAGACCGCAAACCGCGCATCTCTAGAGCACACAGTCCAGTGTGGCGCACGTAGGATGCGGTCTCCTTCTGCCACGTGCGCTGCTACTCGTCCTGGTGCCGTGGCCCAATAATCTCCTCACTACAGTGTGTTGGATTAATATGAATATAGATCTCAAGACATGGAAATTTGTGAAAAATATAAATATATACAATGATTTATTACAAAAAAGTTTGATAACCACCTGCAGTACCTCTGCAGAGCCCTGTTGAAGACCACTGCCTGCTTCCACAAAGTTAGACGCATCCAGTTGTCCAAAATTAGATTAGATTAGATTAGATTAGATTAGATTAGTTTATTTCAAAGGGGACAATGCAATTTCATAAAAAACACATGACTAAACATGGTTAAAAATGCCAAAATTAGCCAGAAGGTTAGTTTTTTTTGGGGGGGGGGGGGGGGCCCATCTGGGATCTGTCCCTTAAGGAGGGGGTCATGTTTGATCCGCTTCCCGGATCACATCCTTAGTCTGTTTTTGAGTCCTTTTTGGTTTTTTGATTGTTTGAACTCTTCCGGTGTGTGCACATTCTTGTTTATCTTGTCTCCATGGTTTCTGATTTGTCCCACCTGCTCTTGTTTCTACGCACACCTGTTGGTAATTGTTTTCGCAAGTATTTAAAACTGCCTGCTACCTTAGTTCATTCTGGATGGTTTGTTTGCGGTAAGCAACTGTCACGTTAGTATTTCCTAAATCTCTTGTACCTTTGCTAAGTTTCGCCTTAGCTTCGCGTGCGCTCGGCACGCGCTTCTTGGACTTTTTAGACTGCATGTTAAGTTTAGCATTAGCTTCCCGTGCGTTGGCACGCACTTTATTTTGTCAGTTTTTGTACCAATGTTTTTACTTTTTGTAATAAAACAAGCTCCTACCTGCAATTCCTGCCTGTCCTGGTCCATTTGCATCTTGGGGTGACACCTTGCGCATCACTATGCGTTCAAAACGTAACATGTAGGCTTTCATGAGCCACATTGAAAATGTTTTTAAGGTCTTGTAAGTTGAGACCAGTTTAACCTCCTATCATGTTTGATTGATGAAGAGCTTTGTCCCAAAACTCAAGCTTATAGTGTGTGTTTGTGTGTGTGTGTGTGTGTGTGTGTGTGTGTGTGTGTGTTTGTGTGTACTTGTAGAACAGCAGTGTGAGTTAATATTTCAGGATGAGTCATTCTCTGTGATTAAAGCACTCAATCTTATATATATTTTTTTACCACAACTCACATTTTGTTGAGTTTTTTGACACAAACAAAGGTGATGATGACTACGGTCTGTTGACTTATTGATATTTGACATACTCCTTTTTGAGGCTTAAGCAAGCTTTAGTGTTCATGCGGTGTAGTTTGATTTATTGAAACTTTTATTAGTAGATTGCACAGTACAGTACATATTCCGTACAATTGACCACTAAATGGTAACACCCAAATAAGTTTTTCAACTTGTTTAAGTCGGGGTCCACATTAATCAAGTCATGGTAAATCAAGAATGAAGCGTGTGAACACTGCTTGTTATTAAAATCTAATTGATAAGTCAGATGTTTTATTTGTTGTTGTTTTTTTTTTTCAAATGAATGTGAATGAGAGGCTTGATTCGCACACACCTCCGTGTTGTGTTTGCGCATCTCTTTGGATCTGCTTGTAATGTACTATTGCAGCCTTGGCGCTCTCAGTGTGTGTGCTTTCCAGTCAGGGTAGAAAAAAGCTGTTAGATAATCTTAATAGTCCCTACTCGACGCCCCGAATGGCTGTCAGCGCTTGCCCGACTGTCAACGCTCATCGGGCCTGTTTGGCCTGGTGCTAGCATATTCTAGCATTTTGTGGTTGGATAGGAACCTTTTCATTAAAAGCCATGAAGTAACTTAGATTGAACTATTTTTTCATCTTAGCATGAATTGATTTATGTGGACCCCGACTTAAACAAGTTGAAAAACTTATCGGATGTTAACATTAAGTGGTCAATTGTACGGAAAATGTACTGCGCTGTGCAATCTACTTATAAAAGTTTCAATCAATCAAAAGCAAGAAGGCCTCTGGCTCAATTTGAGCTCAGAGCGCACTACACATTTGCCTTCAAAGTAGGGTTTGGCGATATGGCCTTTTTTCAATATCCTTGCTATTTGTAGGCTATATCGCGATGCACAATATATATCTCGATATTTTGACCAAGTCTGGATCCACTGTAGTCTTCAGGGTGGCCAACAACTGCTCAAAGTAGTGCAGTTGTTCCTCATTCAGTATTCAAATTATTACTCGGACACATTTTTCATCAAATTAAAACCATTCCATTTTTAAAATGTTCAGCTCATTTATGACACACAGTGCTAACATTTTTTTTTTCTCTAACATCCCACATTACCAAGGAATTCCCCATTTTCCGAGATTATTTTCCTATTTAAAATGAATGGGCATTTTGTTTTACACTTCCAAATTTCCCTACCAATTTAAAACATTAACATAACCAACAAGATTCAAATCAACACTTTTCCAACTTACAAAAATTTCTGGAATTCTTACTTTTCAATACTCTTCCCAAACTTTTTTTCAATTACTTCGGCCACATTGTTTAACTATACTTCTACCATCAAAATATTTACCTTAATGAGGAAATCGAGGCCATCTATTTTTAACGTCCAAAAAATTCCCGGTTTTCCAGATCACTTGTTCTGTGAATTAAGTGAATTATATTTTAAACCAGTGTGCCACCCACACTGGTTTAAATGTAACTTAGATATTGGGTTTCACTATGTAAAGCGCTTTGAGTCACTCGAGAAAAGCGCTATATAAAATATAATTCACAGATCAGTTGTTCTCTATTAAAAATGTTACTACTTCCTCATTTCTTGAACAATTCCAAATTCAAAATGTTTCTTGCTCCTTTTAGCATGCAAGCAAGCAACTAACATGTTAATGTTAACTTTAAAAACATATATTTTACAGGTATACACCTGAGAGTCACAGTTATTTACAGTATGCCAATATTAGTGTGCTAACTTTGTTAGCTAATTTTATAGGTATACACTTTAGAGTCATATATTTTTGTACTTGGCGCATGTAAGTGTTAACATGGTAACTGTTAGCATGCTAACATTAACATGCAAGCTTTTTTAACTCATTTTGCAGGTAAGCGTCTAACAGTCGTATTTACGTTACTTGATATCTTGACCATCTAACCAGCTTGCTAACTGTTAGTATTTCAGTTCGGCTTTTCAGCATTCACATTTTGTAGTTATTATTCTGCGCTTTTTTCCCTTTTATCTTATTCATCCCACTTTCAAAATGTTCAGTCCAATATTTACACACAAGCTTCAATTCTCCCCCAAAATATATTTCCCAATTTGTTTTTGCTCATTTGGCAGGTACTTGGCACTATCTGGCTAATGTGCTAAATGTTAGTATTTCAGCTTGTCTTTGGCATCTCAGCATTCTACAGAAATTGTATTTTTTATTTTCTCTTTACTTTCCGTCTGCTTCTCACCTTCAGGCCCAGTCATAAAGCATGTGATGACCCACATCAAGCAGAAAGGTTCCATTCAACGCCGGGACCGCAGCCCTCCGTGGCCGCATGGTGGCGCTATGAGTGTCGACCAGCTGGAGCGCTCACTCCGCTTCGGCCGAACAAAGAAGATAAGTGAGGTCGTTTATCGAAGGAAGGTGAAGAAGGACAAAAAAGATGCGGAAAGGTCCAATCAAACCCAAAAACCAGGCTGCGAGAAGAAACGGGACAGGAAGTTGTATCCTCTTCGAGGGAAGGTTGGGGACGGGCTCAGCTGCCACGTTCTCCTCACAAGGTTGGAGGAAAGCATCCGCAGAGGAAAGAAAGCTGCAGTATCCGACAAGGACAAGGCGAGGAAGAGCGGGATCGGTGCAAGTACGGAGACCAAATCGACGTCAAAAGTAAAATCAAAGCTGAGTGACTTAGTACACGTCTTGCAACCACGCAAGCGCCGCCTCGCCTCCCTCAATGCCGAGGCAGTGAACAGCCTGCTCCTGGAAAGAGCCACTGACCTCCAACCGCCAGCCAAACAGGCTAAAAGACAGGAAGAGCCCACAAATGGAGCGCTTTCCACAGATGAGCCTCCAGAGTCCAGGACCGCCACCACAGCAGCTCTTAAGACCTTGCAACGAAAGGTCTCTAAAACATCCTTGTGTTCAATATCCAAGAAAGTCAAGAAAAAAACCTCCAGAGGACACAAGAGTCAGGGGTTGAGTTTGGAGATTCTGGATACGCCAACACCGAGACGACTAGCTGGTCTCAATGCTGCCGCCCTGCTGAAATTGACTAGCTTGTCTGCTGTGACGAAGCATCGAGTTAAGGCCGCACCCAGCACTACCCTCACGTCTGATGGCAAGAACCTTGCTGTCATCCAGAAACAGACTTCTAGAGTGAAACACAAAGGGCACTCACAGAAACTAAAAGGGGGTCTGGTGAAGATGTCCCCCATGCACTGTAGCTGCTCAGCTTGCAAGAAGGCCGACTTTGAGCCCAAGGTGGAGTGGGAATCTAGTAGTGTCGCCAAACCGGGCTACCAGTCACGCAGCATGTTAGGCTACACACTGAAGAATGTGAAGGAAGAGCAGCTGGAAACAGAACTGAACCCCTGCTACTGCTGCCCCCCTGAGGGCTCCGTGGAGTACTGCCACCGCTTGGCCTTCTTCTTGAGCCAGCAGCCCTTTGCAGAGTCAGGTGATCAGTCCATCAGCAAGGCTGTGACCCCAGTGAAGCGTGAGTGCCTTGTCACCTCTTCGTCACTTACCCACTCTCACCCGGCTCTGACCCTCAGCCACCACCCCTGCCTCTGCTACTACGTCCACATCGCCCCGCACCTGCCGCAAACTGGAACATCTCCGCTGCCACCGCTCACCTCCAGGCCTCTGAGCTTTGTCCCACCTGGCTTGTGCCCTAATCGGACGATTGGCTCCAAGCCACCGGGTCCTCAAGTGACACACGCCTCACCAGTGTCCCACCCGGCATACTGCAACTCAGTGGGCTCGCCTTGTTACGGCGAAGCCTGCGGGATTGGCGGCTACGCCTGCAGGGCCGTTTCCCCCGTCAACAGCAGGGGATGCTCGTTCAGCGCAGGATGCACTGGATGCTCGCATGGCATCAAAACAGGTTTGTGAAAAATAACATTCTGGAAAATTCTTCCCTGGGGGCCACTTACCTAATTGTTACGCTAATTTGTTGCAAGCGTGAACATCTCTTAAGAGGTATTGTATCGTATGATCTCCCAAATTGTATCTACTATAGCTCAGGGCTCAGATTCCGATCGTGCCTATTAAGACTTTACACAGAAGCCTATCATAACAATAACAATGACAAACCACCCACAACCTTTTAGTTACTAGAGCCATTTTCTTAAGGCGTTCTTCGGATTGTCGGCTGCTAGTCCCAAAAGTTACTTCTTTCAGGTGTGACATTGTCGCTTTCTTCTTTCCAGAGACTTTCTCCTCCTCTCAGGGTGACCACAGTCCCTCTCTTCTGGTCTCCCCGCCTATCTCCAGCTGCCCTTTATCCAGCGTACCCACTTCCACCCAGACAAATCCTCACCTGCTGACTCCGCTGATGGGCCAGGAGCAGCAACCCCGGGGCAGGCTAAAAGCAGCCACAGACCGCCCGCAAGGCACGAAGGCCTCCTCAGACAGTGTCCCCCCTACACTCCAGCAACGGCCCACGTCTCCACCGAGCCCTTGCAAACAAAAGAAAGTGGTCCGCAGACGTACCACCAACGGCTGGCGGTCTGTTGGAATCCCTGCAGAGAAGGACATTTTCATCGTGGTGAGTGCTGAAGATGAGAGATTACAGAGCGGCGGGGTCATCTCTCTGAGGGTAGATTTATTCTCAAGGCTGCTTTCCAGAAAAAAAAAAATCATCTCCTGGGGCGAGCACAGATAATTGTGTGACGGTTTTCTTTTGGCTGTGTATAAGGAGGACTCTATTTGTGTTTCAGGGGGAAGATGAGACAGCGCTCCGGCTGTGCTACGAAGGAGTCGAGAGGGATGGCGAAGTGATACACGTTAGAGACACGGTGCTGCTGCGATCGGGCCCAAGGAAGAAATCCCTGCCGTATGTGGCCAAGATATCAGCGCTGTGGGAGGATCCCAAAACAGGTACAGTACATGAGGACAACACAGCATGATTGATGGATGCAGGGTCAAGGCTGGTGGCACTCATTCGGATGTTTATGCGCCGCTTCAGGGGAGCTGATGATGAGTCTTTTCTGGTACTACCGACCTGAGCACACCCAGGGAGGCCGAGATCCCAGCATGCACTGTGAGGTGAGATTATTTATTACTACAACAAATCTACACCCACAACATCAGCGATGCCACAAACAGCTCTCCGTTCTAAAGCTATAATATGCGTCTGTGATGGTCTTCTCCTGCCAAGCACGTTATTATTATCTGGTTGCCTGCAGACAACTGCACTGATGTTATCCGTCACACAAACACAACAAGATGGCTGCTCTCCTCTCATGGGCACAAGTAGTGCTCTCTGCTTTCTTGTCCTAAAATTTTACGAGGTCTTTGTTGTTTTTAGAACGAGATCTTTGCCTCTCGACATCAGGACGAGAACAGCGTGGCCTGCATAGAAGACAGATGCTACGTCCTGCCCCTAGCCCAGTATTGTCGGTGAGTGACACTTGACAAATGTATTCAAGTATTAGTAGACATGCCTCAGGAAATATAATTTCTTGATTACTTAATTATCTACCCTGGTAATACATTTTGGATAATTGTAAGGAAAGTCACTGTCACATGTTCTTTTCACTTCGCCAAAGTGTAGGGATATTTTTCTCCAAAACTACAGTGCATCCAGAAAGTATATGCAACGCTTTACTTGTTCCACAATTTTTTTTTAAAGCCTTATTCCAAAATAGAATCAATTCATTTTTTTCCTCAAAATTCAATACACCGCAATAACAATGTGAATGTTTGTATTTTTTAATTTGTAAATTTACTAAAAATAAAAAAGTAATGTGTACATAAGCATTCAGTTTTTGCTCAATACTTTGTTGATGCACCATTGTCAGCAATTACAGCCTCAAGTCTTTTTGAATAGGATGCCACAAGCTTGGCACACCTATATTTGGGGAGTTTCACCTATTCTTCTTGGCAGCACCTCTCAAGATCCATCAGGTTGGATGGGAAGACTTGGTTTTCATTCAAAATGTCAAAGTACATTGCTACATTCATCTTAGTCCTATCAGGGAGGTGACCAAGAACTCAATGGTCACTGTGAGACTTATAGCATTCGTCTGTGGAGAGAAGAGAACCTTCCAGCAGGACAAACATTTCTGCAGCAATCCACCAATCCGACTTGTAAGGTATAGTGTCCAGACGGAAGCCATTTCTTTGTAAAAGTTTGCCAGAATGCACCTGAAAGACTCTCAGACCATGAGAAGGACAAATATAGAACTATTTGGCATGAATGACGGACGTCATGTTTAAAGGAAACCAGGCACCACTCATCACCAGGCCATTACCATTCCTAAAGTGAAGCATGGTGGTGTCAGCATCCTGCTGTGGGGATGTTTTTCAGCAGCAGGAACTGGGAAATTAGTTGGGATAGAGGGAAAGATGAATGCAGCAATGTACAGAGACATCCCGGATGAAAACCAACACTTTCCATCCAACCTGAAGGACCTTGAGAGGTGCTGCAAAGAGTAATAGGTGAAACTGCCCAAAGATACATGTGCCAAGCTTGTGGCATCGTATTCCAAAAGACTTGAGGCTGTAGTTGCTTCCAAAGGTGCCTCAACAAAGTATTGGCTGTGGCATATAATTGTATTTTTTTTAGATTTATTAAATTTTCCAAATTAAAAAAAAAAACATTTTCACATTGTCATTATGGGGTATTTTCTGTAGGATTTTGAGGACAAAAAAAATAAAAATACTATTCCATTTCTGAATAATGCTTTAACATAAAAAAATGTGGATAAAGTGAAGCGCTGTGAATACTTTTCAGATGCACTGTATGTATTGGTGCATAAAACTCAGTTATTTATTTGTTAGGGAAAGTGCATAATAAAAATACTAAAAATATTATTACTACAGCCATAAATGCATTTTCTACCGCTTGTCCCTGTCTGGGTTGTGGGGGGCTGTAGGCTATCTCAGCTGCACTCGTGTTGACAAGGCGCCACCTCATCGCAGAGCCAACACAGATAATCAGACAAGCATTCACAATCGCATTCACACACTCGGGACAAGATGAGACCAAACCAATTATAGCGCGCTGTTCAGTATTGGTGCCATTGATTGGCTCAGCCTCAAGCAGCATTACTATATTAGATTAAAGGACTGTAAAGGTGACTATGTGGGAGTTATTTCATGTTTAAAGGGCTCTAACAACGTATAACATATTTGGAAGGTTGTAAACAATTTTTTGTCGCAATAAAAATATTTTATTCATGAATAATATTTCCCACTTAGGGTAACGTGATTTACCATGGTCAGGCTTGAAACCAATTTACTGCAACAAACACGGGTTTAATAATAATAATATTAATAATAATAGATTTTATTGGTGTTGCAATTTACATTTGAATAACAAGTCTCAAAGTGCTACAGAGTAAAAGCATTAAATTATGCAAAAAAACCTCAATATTAAAATTTGCTTAATATATAATGGATCTTTTTTGTCATTGCACAAGTACAATTAAAATGTTGTTTTCAGCACAAACCATTTCAAGATTGGACAAACAAATAATGTACAGGGTTACAAAACAAGTACGCTAATGGGTCGCCACAAGGTGCCCCCTAGAAGATGGGAAAAAGGTAGACGCCAATAAAATAATACACTCTAGACTGGGCTTTTAAGGGAGCCCAGTCAGGAGTGGGAAAAAAACTCAATAGCAAAGCACATATACATATTACAAAAAACAACTCAAGACTTGCAACAGAGGGGAGGGAGTGGGGGCTACAGAGGCAGGCTGCTGCAATTCAAGCGCTGCCCAGCCCTCCATCACCCCAAAGGGATTCAAGGGTCAAAGGCGTGGGATGGGGTGTGGTACATGTGTGTGTGGCGTATATTTTTTGTGGATGCATGTGTGTGTGTCTAACCCTGTGGCGTGTCTCTAACCCTGCGGCGTGTCACTGTTCCGCGACCTTGGTGTTGTTGCAGCCACCAGTCAGTCCACAGTCAACAACAACAGTTGTATGTCCATGAGAGACAAGAAGGTAGTTTGTTGTGTCTTTGCTGCACTGTCCTCCAGGAGAGTCTCAAAGCCAGGGAAACAATCCAAATTAGAATGATTTGTTTGCAAACAAAAATCAAATTAATAATTAAAACTCTTAATTGTCTATTACTGGTCCTCAAATTCATCCTGCAGGGCAGACGGGCCGGTGTTATCCAAATCACAAGTGTCCAGAGATCGCATCTTCCAATCATTTGTGGCAGCTTTAGGGTACTTTGAAGGCTGCCAGCCTCTTCTGAATTGTAGACAAACCACAGCAACGCTTACTCCAATCAGCAGATGTCCTGTTGTCATAATTCCGAATAGGGATTCAACGTCCTCTACTCAAAGGGTCGCCAGGCACTTGGCATTCCTTGTTCTACCAAGAATCTGTCTTGTATCCAGCAACAACCGCTCCGTCAAGACAGGCAGGTTTCCCCAAACCCAAGATCTTGTCAATTTTGTTGGTAGGCCAGTTAATTAATTTCATTGTTTAGATTTGGAAAGCAGTGTAAAAAGAGGCAACAATAAAGTCACAACAGGACAAAGAAGCAGGAGAGATAAGGAAGAGAAAAGGTTAGCGTCTGCCCTCAATGAGTGTCAGAGAGAAAAAATAAATACATTTAAAAATTATATATATATATATATATATATATATATATATAGGGGTGGGCAAATTAATGCGTTAATTACGAGTTAATTCATCACTCTATTAACGCCGACAATTATTTTATCGCACATTTGCGTATGTTGTTTACATGCTTTTATTTTGTTAACGCCTTTTCTTGACAAGATGGCGACGCCCGGACGGGCTTCGGCGTGGAGGAGCTCTTGGTAAAGATGGAACATTTGGCAAAAATACCGGGCAATTCTGCAAATTTCATGGCTGGCTTACAGCGTGGTCACTCCGGGATCACTTACGACCGCCAGACAATTCTGAATGTGGATAGATCGGGCCGTTTTGGACTGAATGACGCGTGCTTGCTAGACCGGCTAGCTAGCATGGGAATACTTTGCCGGCTACATCCAGCGGCCTGTGAAGCAGCGGAGTATATGTGTTATCTGTCTATTTATGAATAATGCAGACGAGGCGTGTTGGCTGAGTTCTTAACGTTTGCTTTCAGAGCGTGCATATCACAACATACAAGATGCCGTCATGGCGACAAACAACCTATACTGGGCTACCGCACATGCTCGTCACTCCTGTTGCATGCTGGGTAGGGTAGTTCTTTTTTTCCCTGGCTCATAACATCACAATATAGTACCAGGTATATGATGCGTTCAGTTTATTAAAGCACCAAGCAAACAATCGGAAAATTCCCATCATATCAATTTCTAGATATGGTCATAATTATTTTAAGTGCACTACGCAGAATAAACACAACATTATTAATATTGCTACTACAGATAATTTGATCAAAAATTCCCTAAAACAGCCCACTACCTGTAATATAGGTTTTTTAAACATAAGATCCCTGATAAAAAAAAATATTTCTGCTGTTACCTCAGAAATTGCCTGTTCAGATGTTATGATTGTGGCTCAGAGATTTGTATGTAGATTATATTTATTTTCCATAACAAACAGGATAACTTAAATACCCTGGCAGTGGCAATAAGCTCAAATGTTTGTATTTACATATTTTGAGTTGATTTTCATAAAATATGCTATTTAACTGCTACTGTTTAACAAGGACTGATTTAAATTGTGTTTGCACAACAAATGTTTTGGGGCTTTTGTTCATGTGGGAGAATATTCCAATAAAGGTGCACTACACACTACTTTTGAATTCATTATTGGGCTTTGCGTATCCAATGCAGTTAATTGCGATTAATCGGAGAAATAGTGCGATTAACTTCAATTAAAATGTTTAATCGTTGCCCAGCCCTAATATATATATATATATATATATATATATATATATATATATATTATGTATATATATGTGAAAAATTAATAACATTGGATATTAAGAGTATGTGAAAGTTCCACTCCTAGCTTGTTTACTTCCTCCTTACAGTTTTGTAATCAATCAGAAATATCAAGTAGTTAAAATGTGCCAAACATGAAAAGATGTGGTGAGTGTTTTGCATTTTCACATTTTGCTTTGTAATGAATTTAAATGGGTGTAATTTTATCAATCAATCAATCAATCAATCAATCAATGTTTACTTATATAGCCCTAAATCACTAGTGTCTCAAAGGGCTGCACAAACCACTACGACATCCTCGGTAGGCCCACATAAGGGCAAGGAAAACTCACACCCAGTGGGACGTCGGTGACAATGATGATTATGAGAACCTTGGAGAGGACGAAAGCAATGGATGTCAAGCGGGTCTAACATGATACTGTGAAAGTTCAATCCATAATGGATCCAACACAGTCGCGAGAGTCCAGTCCAAAGCGGATCCAACACAGCAGCGAGAGTCCTGTTCACAGCGGAGCCAGCAGGAAAACATCCCAAGCGGAGGCGGATCAGCAGCGCAGAGATGTCCCCAGCCGATACACAGTCGAGCAGTACATGGCCACCGGATCGGACCGGACCCCCTCCACAAGGGAGAGTGGGACATAGGAGAAAAAGAAAAGAAACGGCAGATCAACTGGTCTAAAAAGGGAGTCTATTTAAAGGCTAGAGTATACAAATGAGTTTTAAGGTGAGACTTAAATGCTTCTACTGAGGTGGCATCTCGAACTGTTGCCGGGAGGGCATTCCAGAGTACTGGAGCCCGAAATGAAAAAGCTCTATAGCCCACAGACTTTTTTTGGGCTTTGGGAATCACTAATAAGCCGGAGTCCTTTGAACGCAGATTTCTTGCCGGGACATATGGTACAATACAATCGGCAAGATAGGATGGAGCTAGGCCGTGTAGTATTTTATACGTAAGTAGTAAAACCTTAAAGTCACATCTTAAGTGCACAGGAAGCCAGTGCAGGTGAGCCAGTACAGGCGTAATGTGATCAAACTTTCTTGTTCTTGTCAAAAGTCTAGCAGCCGCATTTTGTACCAACAGTAATCTTTTAATGCTAGACATGGGGAGAACCGAAAATAGTACGTTACAGTAATCGAGACGAGACGTAACAAACGCATGGATAATGATCTCAGCGTCTTTAGTGGACAGAATGGAGCGAATTTTAGCGATATTACGGAGATGAAAGAAGGCCGTTTTAGTAACGCTTTTAATGTGTGACTCAAAGGAGAGAGTTGGGTCGAAGATAACACCCAGATTCTTTACCGTGTCGCCTTGTTTAATTGTTTGGTTGTCAAATGTTAGAGTTGTATTATTAAATAGAGGTCGGTGTCTAGCAGGACCGATAATCAGCATTTCCGTTTTTTTGGCGTTGAGTTGCAAAAAGTTAGCAGACATCCATTGTTTAATTTCATTAAGACACGCCTCCAGCTGACTACAATCCGGCGTGTTGGTCAGCTTGAGGGGCATGTAGAGTTGGGTGTCATTAGCATAACAGTGAAAGCTAACACCGTATTTGCGTATGATGTCACCTAGCGGCAGCATGTAGATGCTGAAGAGTGCAGGGCCAAGGACCCAACCCTGGGGAACTCCACACGTTACCTTAACGTAGTCCGAGGTCACATTTTTATGGGAGACGCACTGCATCCTATCAGTAAGATAAGAGTTAAACCAAGACAGGGCTAAGTCTGACATACCAATTCGTGTTTTGATATGTTCTAATAAAATATTATGATCGACGGTATTGAAAGCAGCGCTAAGATCGAGGAGCAGCAACATAGATGACGCATCAGAATCCATCGTTAGCAATAGATCATTAGTCATTTTTGCGAGGGCTGTCTCCGTGGAGTGATTTGCCCTGAAACCGGATTGAAAGGTTTCACATAGATTGTTAGACGCTAAGTGTTCATTTAACTGCTCCGCAACAATTTTTTCGAGGATTTTTGAAATAAAGGGAAGGTGAGACACCGGTCTGTAGTTTACCATGAGGTCAGGATCGAGGTTAGGTCTTTTAAGAAGAGGATGAATAACCGCTTTTTTGAATGCTAGGGGAACAGTGCCCGAGGAAAGTGATAAGTTTATAATATTTAGCACTGATGGACCTAATAATACAAAGAGCTCCTTGATCAGTTTCCCAGGAAGTGGGTCAAGTAAACATGTTTGTTTTATTCCATTTACACGTTGTAACAATTCCTCTAATGTTATTTCCTCAAAACAAGAGACACTATTTTGGAGGGCAGTATCCGCCGTATAAACAATCGTGTCAGTGTTAATAGAACCCAGTTGTAGCTGGGACGCATTGTCTTTAATCTCCTTTCTAATGACTTCAATTTTCTTACTAAAGAATTGCATAAAGTCATCAGCTGAGTGGGTGGAGCTACTGGAAGGAGTCCCTTGTTGGGTTAGCGATGCTACCGTACTAAACAAAAATTTAGGATCGTTTTTATTACGGTGGATGAGATTTGAGTAATATTTAGCTTTAGCTAAGGTAAGCATGTGTTTATAAGTTATTAAACCATCACTCCATGCTTGATGGTGCACCTCAAGTTTAGTCGTGCGCCATTTGCGTTCCAGCTTTCTACATAATAATTTCTGAGCTTTAGTTTCTTCTGTAAACCACGGGGTACGCTTTTTTGGAGCCTTTTTTAACTTTAGCGGTGCTATGTTATCAATGGTTTCGCGCAGGGCGTGGTTAAAGTTGTTAGTGAGGTTATCAATAGAGCCCACATATTTTGGGAATGGTGCCATTATCGAGGGCAGTAGGTCAGCAAGAGTTGTCGTTGTGGCCGTATTAATGTTGCGGCTGCTATAGCAGTTATTATTATTATTAGTTTGCCGAACATGCGTTTAAACCTCAAATTTTATAAGGTAATGATCGGACAATACTTTAGTATACCGGAGTATCGTAACTTTGGAAACGGTGATACCCCTGACAAGCACTAGGTCTATCGTATTACCGTTGCGATGCGTGGGTTCATTTATTATTTGTGTGAGACCACAGCTATCAATTATAGTCTGGAGCGCTACGCACGGTGGGTCCGATGGGGTATTCATATGGATATTAAAGTCCCCCATTATGATTATATTATCGGCGTGTGTCACTAGATCAGCAACGAACTCTGAGAATTCATTGATAAAGTCCAAATAGAGCCCTGGGGGGCGGTAGATAACAGCCAGGTGTAGAGGCAGCGGTGTGACAGACCTCATAGTGAGCACCTCAAACGATTTACATTTATTATTTATGTTAGGACTAAGGTTAAAGTTTTCGTTGTATATTAGTGCGACCCCCCCACCCCTTTTCAGAGGACGGGCAATATGCGCATGTGTAAAGTTAGGAGGACATGCCTCGTTTAGCGCAAAAAGTCGTTTGGTTTAAGCCAGGTTTCGCTGAGACCGATGACGTTAAGATTGTTGTCTCTGATGATATCATTAACTAACAATGTTTTGGGAGACAATGATCTTATGTTTAAAGAACCTATTTTATAGGTAGTGGGCTGTTTTAGGGAATTTTTGATCAAATTATCCGTAGTAGCAATATTAATAATGTTGTGTTTATTATGCCCAGTGCATTTAGTATAATTACGACCATATCTAGGAATTGATACGACGGGAATTTTCTGATTGTTTGTTTGTTGCTTTGATAAACTGCACGCATCATAGTTAACCACCTCAGTAAAACACATGTCCAACTCTGAAACAATCAAAGCAGAAAAAACTTGTTCTACTCTAACTGACTCCTTACCCAGACCAGTAGTCTCGCATCTTCCATTTAAATCCGGCTTCAGGATGGAGGGAAGTGGTGTTCTGTGGGGATTAGCCTTCTGCTTTGTTTTTAGCCCCGCGCGGCATCCGCGTTTCCGATCACACTGCTGGCGTCTGCTCCGTAGACGGCCCCCGCTGCTACTATACTCCCCTGCTTCACAGGCCGCTGGATGTAGCCGTCGACGTATTCCCGTGCTAGTTAGCAGGTCTAGCAAGTACGCGTCTATCAGTCCAAAACGGCCCGATATGTCCACATCCAGAAGTGTCTGGCGGTCGTACGTGATCACGGAGTGACCATGATGTGAGCCAGCCATAAAGTTTGTAGAATTGTCCGGTATTTCTGCCAAATGTTCCATATTTAGGAGGAGCTCCTCGATGTTGCAGCCCTTCCGGGCGCCGCCATCTTGAAATTTTAGATGTTTATGGTGCATGGTCATTTATTATAATATTTAAAAAGTTGAGTGAGCAGGTTGTGTTATGCGTGACCATGTCGATTGACATTTTGTGTTGGTTGGATTTTCTTTTTTTTTGCACCATGACTAGGGAAGGTGGTTTACATTGGGTCATATCAGTTAATTCATGTAGAGAATGTTTTAAGGACATTGACCTGACTTAACTCACAATTTGCAATCAACAAAGGCAGTCTTTTAAAATGAATGCAATCTCCCTGCGGACAAGATTCCTTATTTTAACTCATGACGTTTTGCGGGCCAAACTGAAGACGCTGGTGGGCCGCAGTTAGAATGTGGGCCGTAGTTTGGACACCACAGATCCAAACAAAGATACACATCCCATCAGTCGACATCCAAGTGAGAGCAGACATTGTACAGTCCGTGATTGATTTATTATGTTTGTAGTTGTATTTCTTGTTCAGCACTAAACAATAGTGCAACTCGCTGGATCTGCTTATCAACCAGCGTCAAAAACTTGAAGGTTATTCTCCTACCAAAAATTAAGGTTCTGGATCATCATTTGTCCCAAAGTAGTCTTTGTTGGTTTCCATGAAGTCTTTCATGATTACTAATAATTGTTGGTGTCGGAAATGGCCAACGTTGTGATGTGTTTGTGAAATTATGCGCTGCTTGTGCTGTTTGCTTAAAATGAGCAAAATAAATAAATATCACATTCAATTATGAAGGTGTATATTACTGCATTTCATATTTACTTAAAGCATGTTGGAGGTTTTTTAGAGTGCTTTACAGGCAGAATAGACCAAATCCAATTACCTACGTTGTTAGCCAAATTTTGCTAGCTTTTTTATGAGTTGCAATTCATAAAAAAAAAAAAAGGAAAAAAAGAAAAGCGTATGTGTTCTTGTCTCATCACATAAGGATTGTTTCTAAATAATAGACATAACTTAAAAAAAAAGTGCAAAGTGAAAATGCACTTTTTTGGGAATTTTGACTTTATTGTAAGCAGGCTTTTATTTACGTTCATTTACGAGTTAGAGTTAGTTACAAAAATTACTTCTGTCTTATTGTCTTGCATAATTGTGAATGGTAGGCAATTTTTTTTTTTAAGTGCAGTTCCCCTTTTAGTGTGTGTGTGAACAGAATGTCTTATATTTATTACAGCATGGTTTTATTTTCTATTTTGTCTATTATATTGGGTAAAATAAATGTAAAAGTGATTATAGGAGTGTTATATAACATGTCTTGAAGTATATCAGTAATGTTAAAAAAACGTATTTAGAAGGTCGCAAACATTTTTTTTATGTTTTAACTATGAAAATATTCTATTTAAATATGTTGCTGAAATTCACTTATAACGAACAGGTCTGGAACCAATTAACCGCATGAAACGAGAAACGATTGTATCCAAGCAAATTGCAGAAGTTTGCAAATGTTACATTTTTGTCCTTCAAACCCATTAAGTGCTCATTATGTATTATAAAAATATAATAGGAACATGCAAAAATGTTCTTTAAACACACAAAAGGTACAAAATAAATAAGTCAAATATTTTTTTTAACAAAATTACAATAAGAACCAGTGTCCTCTGCAGTGGACATTTGTGTTTTGTGTATTTAAACGTGTAACCCTGACAAAAGAAAATACACCATAATAAAATGTCCACTGCAGAGGATGCAGGTTCTCAGGAGGACATTTCAAATTTAAGCATTTTGCAATTGAATCACTGCTCTGCATTACATATAAAATTTCCTCTCATGAGCATTATGTCCACTATATATATAACTTTTGTACACATCTCATAACTGAGGGTTGTGTGTTTTTAGATATTGTGCCTTGATAAAGCAGCGTTCTGAAGGCGCCCCGCCCGGCCGCCCCAGTACGGTGCCCCCCTGCCCGGACTCCGCCCCACCCTCCCACCGCTGTGTGCCCGCCGACGTAGACCCGGAGCTGGTGTACTTGTGCCGCCACGTGTACGACTTCCGCTACGGACGCATCCTCAAGAACCTGCAGTAGGATTTGCCATGAATTATTCATCATCTTCATCCAGTCACCCTGCAGCTGACGTAAGGTTTTAGAGAAAGTGACGCACAGAGCCCTTTACTGTAACTTATGAAGATGTTACAATGAAATGCTTCTTTCACGCCGCTCTCTGATATGATTTGTCAGTGCCCTGATCTGATCGCTGGCATGTTTCCCCCAAAAGCATCTTAGCACTCCAACCATGTTTGTAAGCCACTGGCTCAGGGGGTTCTGGAGGTTTTTCCAGGGGTGGAAGACTAGACCTCGGCTGTATCCAAGCAGCTAATGGACAGTTTGGGCAAGCTTGCATGTGTGGGAGAGCGAGTGTTTTCAGTGTGGATAAATGTGGGAATGTGTTCCGTTTATCTTTTGTTCCCTCTCGATGCTTTCAGGCAATCAAACCAAACAAAACAGTTTTTTTTGTTTTTTTAGAGCTAGAGGATCTCTCGGCTCATCCTCTGTGCCGCTCACTTTCCTATCGCTTTCTCAACAACGCTCTGCACAATCTAAGAGAAAACATGTTTGACAGACCAAAGTCGCCCCAAATGTACCTTTTGTTAGCTACTAGCCCACTTTATAAGGGCTTCAGTAGGGAGTTTGCTTATGTATCAATTGAACTGATCAACCACAACCATACGTCCTTATCAGTCCCTCCAGGATTTTGCTGGCTTTTTTTTTGTGAAAAGTGTCGCAGTGGCTAAAATGTTTTAAATCAATACATTTTTGTGATTTTATGAATGTGTTAGCAGTGTTTTAGGTGTTCCATGTAACACTGTACTGTTGACTGATGAAAACTAATCATAGTAATAATGAATAATAATTACAGAAAAAAACCCACAAAAGGCTTCCTTAACGTCTGTTGTCTGCGATGTCATCCAAAAGTTGCAGACATTTCCCATGTTTAATTTACGCTTGAAAATATTTGTCCATCTTGAACATTCATTTATGTTCTAACTAGGGATGTAACGGTATCAACTATTATCACGATATAAATGCCACGGTACGATATTATTGCGTTATATGTCCAAAAACAGCTTTGTAAAAATGCCATTGTGTCAGGAATGTTTCCATGCATCCATCCATTTTCAACTGCTTGTCCCTTTCGGGCTTGCGGGGGGTGCTGGAGCCTAGCTCAGCTGCATTCGGGCGGAAGTCGCAGTACACCCTGGACAAGTCGCCATCTTGTCACAGAACACAGATAAACAGACAACATTCACACTCACATTCACACACGAAGGACCATTTAGTGTTGCCAATCAACCTATCCCCAGGTGCATGTCTTTGGGGGTAGGAGGAAGCCGGAGTAGATAAATTAATTGAACACAAACCTAATGTTAAAACGTTCTAATCATATTTTATTACTACAAACAAGTGTTTCTAAGTGCATATAATTGTGCAGGAACATCTACTGTTTGAAGCAAATATTAAAAAGAATAACTTACAGTTGATGGCTTTAATGTAACAAATGTATTTATCCAGTGTAACAAGTGTAAAAAGATAACATAGTTTACTGTCTTTCAACTTTTACATTATGAGAGTCCGTGTCCTCTACAGTTTATATCAATGTAGAAAATTTAGTTTCTCAGAAAATTGAACCAATATACATTTTATTAATGTAAATAACTCACAAACTGATGTTTGGCTTTGCTGGCTTCAAATATCTTCTCTGTGTGATGGTTTATGAGGTGGCGACTTGTCCAGACCTGCTTTCCACCCAAGTGCAGATTGAATAGGTTCCGGCACCTCCGCGACATAGAGAGACAAGCGGTAGAAAAATACAAACCCCGTTTCCATATCAGTTGGGAAATTGTGTTGGATGTAAATATAAACAGAATACAATGATTTGCAAATCCTTTTCAACCCATATTCAATTGAATGCACTACAAAGACAAGATATTTGATGTTCAAACTCATTAACTCAATTTTTTTTTTGCAAATAATAATTAACTTAGAATTTCATGGCCGCAACACGTACTAAGTAGTTGGGAAAGGGCATGTTCACCACTGTGTTACATCACCTTTTCTCTTAACAACACTCAATAAACGTTTGGGAACTGAGGAAACTAATTATTGAAACTTTGAAAGTGGAATTCTTTCTCATTCTCGTTTTATGTAGAGCTTTAGTCTTTCAACAGTCTGGGGTCTACGCTGTCGTATTTTACGCTTCATAATGCGCCACACATTTTCGATGGGAGACAGGTCTGGACTGCAGGCGGGCCAGGAAAGTACCCGCACTTTTTTACTACAAAACCACGCTGTTGTAACACGTGGCTTGTTATGGTCTTGCTGAAATAAGCAGGGGCGTCCATGATAACGTTTCTTGAATGACAAGATATGTTGCTCCAAAACCTGTATGGACCATTCAGCATTAATGGTGCCTTCACAGATGTGTAAGTTACCCACGCCTTGGGCACTAATACACCCACATACCATCACAGATGCTGGCTTTTGATCTTTGTGCCCAAAACTATCCGGATGGTTATTTTCGTCTTTGTTCCGGAGGACACCACGTCCACAGTTTCCAAATATAATTTGAAATG